>NC_134272.1:65944362-66044362 GCF_031893055.1 Leptodactylus fuscus
ATAAGCGCAAGAGTTCTTAAAATGTGCAGTGACCAGCTGTGTGGTATTATAACGCACATGTACAATATGAGCCTGAAGCTGGGGGTGGTACCTCAACTGTGGAAAACATCTTGCGTGGTACCAGTCCCAAAGAAACCCAACCCGATGGGCTACAATGACTACCGACCTGTAGCACTGACATCCCACCTGATGAAGGTCCTAGAGAGACTGGTCCTGACACACCTACGCCCCCTAGTGAGCTTCGCTCTGGACCCCCTCCAGTTTGCCTACCGGCCAGGCATTGGGGTAGATGATGCCATCATCCACCTTCTTCATAGAGCTCTCTCTCACCTGGAGAAACCCGGGAACACTGTGAGAATAATGTTCTTTGATTTCTCCAGTGCGTTCAACACCATTCAGCCAGGGCAACTGGATCCTAGACTACCTGACAAACCGCCCTCAGTATGTGAGAGCCCAGGACTGTGTGTCTGACACTGTGATCTGCAGTACGGGGGCACCTCAAGGTACAGTTCTTGCCCCATTCCTCTTCACACTGTACACTGCTGACTTCAGGCACAACTCATCCAGCTGTTACTTACAGAAGTACTCCGATGACTCTGCTATAGTCGGTCTTATCACTGATGGCGATGATAGGGAATACAGAGACTTAAACCTGGATTTTGTTGAATGGTGCCAGCAGAACCAGCTCAGGATTAATGCTGGGAAGACCAAGGAGATGGTGGTGGACTTTAGTAAACGGAGAGGTGCTCCGACCCCGGTGGAGATCCAAGGAACATGTATTGAGATAGTCAGGACCTATAAGTACCTGGGCGTGCTCCTCAATAATAAACTAGACTGGGCTGATCACCTGGAGGCGCTGCACAGAAAGGGCCACAGCAGACTCTACCTGCTCAGGAGGCTGAGGGCCTTCGGAGTCCGGGGGACACTTCTTAGGGCCTTCTTCAACTCTGTGGTTGCCTCAGCCATCTTTTTCGGTGTGGCCTGCTGGGGAAGCAGTATATCAACCAGGGACAGAAATAGACTTGACAGGCTGATCAGGAGGGCCAGCTCTGTCCTGGGGAGCCCCTTGGACCCAGTACAGGTGGTGGGTGACAGAAGGATACTGTCTGTGGTGACCTCCATGCGGGAGAACAAATCCCACCCCATGTATGGGACCCTGATGGGACTTGGCAGCACTGTAAGCGACCGTCTGCTTCACCCCAAGTGTGAGAAGGAGCGCTATCGCAGGTCCTTCCTTCCAACCGCGACCAGGCTGTATAATCTACATCAGACCAAACGAAGAGCTCTCCGCACAGAGAACTAATGATTAAGAGGATGACCATGAGGTCTTCCTCTTTCTCTTCTGTTTTTCCTTAGCTGCCATGGACTCCTAGTATATCTTCTCTTCTCAGCTTATCTATGTCTACGTCTGTAACATATTACTCTGTATTATCCTGTATCTGTATTACTATGCTGCTGTAACACGCTGAAATTTCCCCAAGGTGGGACTATTAAAGGATTATCTTATCTTATCTTATCTTATCTTATATTGAACATATGTTCAGGATGGGTCTGGTTCAGGGAGTCATACACCCTATGAATTTCTTATAAACACAAGCACTTATTCTTCCTCAGGCTCCTGATAGGCATTCAGCCAGACACCTTTCTCATACATTAGAGCTTTATATCTCAACTTTTTCAAGGTACGCACCCCCAGGGACACAAAAATCCTCCAAGGGAGCAACCTGTTATAAAAAATGAGGATCCTTATGGGGGCACCTGTGGCTGTCAAGCACTGATATGGGGCACCTGTGGAAGTAATTCATACCAATGTCATATACTATATTTTACCAGTAATATATAGACATCTCCATTGCACTGAGGACTGGATGGTTAAGAGAGTAGGCCCCAATTCATACCTATGTCATATACAGTCCTATGAAAAAGTTTGGGCACCCCTATTAATCTTAATCATTTTTAGTTCTAAATATTTTGGTGTTTGCAGCAGCCATTTCAGTTTGATATATCTAATAACTGATGGACACAGTAATATTTCAGGATTGAAATGAGGTTTATTGTACTAACAGAAAATGCGCAATATGCATTAAACCAAAATTTGACCGGTGCAAAAGTATGGGCACCTCAACAGAAAAGTGACATTAATATTTAGTAGATCCTCCTTTTGCAGAGATAACAGCCTCTAGTTGCTTCCTGTAGCTTTTAATCAGTTCCTGGATCCTGGATGAAGGTATTTTGGACCATTTCTTTCTACAAAACAATTCAAGTTCAGGTAAGTTTGATGGTTGCCGAACATGGACAGCCCGCTCTCAAATGATCTGAAAACAAAGATTGTTCAACATAGTTGTTCAGGGGAAGGATACAAAAAGTTGTCTCAGAGATTTAACCTGTCAGTTTCCACTGTGAGGAACATAGTAAGGAAATGGAAGACCACAGGGACAGTTCTTGTTAAGCCCAGAAGTGGCAGGCCAAGAAAAATATCATAAAGGCAGAGAAGAAGAATGGTGAGAACAGTCAAGGACAATCCACAGACCACCTCCAAAGAGCTGCAGCATCATCTTGCTGCAGATGGTGTCACTGTGCATCGGTAACAATACAGCGCACTTTGCACAAGGAGAAGCTGTCAGGGAGAGTGATGAGAAAGAAGCCGTTTCTGCACGTACGCCACAAATAGAGTTGCCTGAGGTATGCAAAAGCACATTTGGAGAAGCCAACTTCATTTTGGAAACAAAGATTGAGTTGTTTGGTTGTAAAAAAAGGCGTTATGCATGGCGTCCAAAAAGAAACAGCATTCCAAGAAAAACACTTGCTACCCACTGTAAAATTTGGTGGAGGTTCCATCATGCTTTGGGGCTGTGTGGCCAATGCCGGCACCGGGAATCTTGTTAAAGTTGAGGGTCGCATGGATTCCACTCAGTATCAGCAGATTCTTGAGAATAATGTTCAAGAATCAGTGACGAAGTTGAAGTTACTCTGGGGATGGATATTTCAGCAAGACAATGATCCAAAACACCGCTCCAAATCCTCAGGCATTCATGCAGAGGAACAAGTACAATGTTCTGGAATGGCCATCCCAGTCCCCAGACCTGAATATCATTGAACATCTGTGGGATGATTTGAAGCGGGCTGTCCATGCTCGGCGACCATCTAACTTAACTGAACTTGAATTGTTTGTCCAAAATACCTTTATCCAGGATCCAGGAACTGATTAAAAGCTACAGGAAGCGACTAGAGGCTGTTATCTTTGCAAAAGGAGGATCTACTAAATATTAATGTCACTTTTCTGTTGAGGTGCCCATACTTTTGCACCGGTCAAATTTTGGTTTAATGCATATTGCGCATTTTCTGTTAGTACAATAAACCTCATTTCAATCCTGAAATATTACTGTGTCCATCAGTTGTTAGATATATCAAACTGAAATGGCTGTTATAAACACCAAAATATTTAGAACTAAAAATGATTAAGATTAATAGGGGTGCCCAAACTTTTTCATAGGACTGTACTATATTTTACCAGTGATATAACTAGACCTCTCCATTGCACTGAGGACTGGATGGTTAGGAGAGTATTCCCCAATTCATACATATAATATGCTATGTTTACCAGTGATATAACTAGACATCTCCATTGCCCTGGGGATTGACTGGTTAGAAGAGTAGGCCCCAATTCATACCTATGTCATATATTATATTTAACCAGCGATATAACTAGTCATGGATGGTGGGGAGAGCAGTCCTCAGACCATACCTATTATAAGTATTGATTTATTCTCTGAAACTTGAAGGGCTTCCTTTTCACTCAAGGCCCCCATCCATTTGCTTCTATCACCAGTGGGGGCCTATACTGACCTTGCTGTGGGGCCCTCGTACCTCATTGTAGACCTCTTATTGAATACCTCCATAGGTGTGGTTCTTATGTCACTTCATGCTATTTTCCTGCTGCATTACATGAGTAAAGCCTTCAAAGACCTTCTGGACCCAATACTTGAGATAATTTTCTGCCACTTGTATCTAGCACAGGTTTGCTGGCAATGAATTTGACCATGTGAATTAGCAGATAAAATGTGGCCAAGTCCTATTGTTGGAAACCTTTCTCTGCTGGAAACTACTGATCTGGAAGTTCTCCACAGACATATAAGAACATAATGAAACCGATGTCAAGATTAGAAAAGGAATCTTCCAAAAGTACTAAAACGTGATTTAAGTAGCCACATAAAGCGGTCCTATTAATTGTGCTCAGTCCTTAGTGAAGGACATGGAATGCGTCCTCTTAAGTTGCAGGCTGCCATTGATCTGACTGGGTGGTCTTACATGCACACTGATGATACCCTAGTGCTCAGAAGCTTAGGCGAGAGAATTCAGGACTCTATTGTCAGATGCGCTTGTAAGGAGTGAGGTGCTGACTAGGGGCTCACTGGGGCAAACAAGGACACATGCCTGGGGTGCTGTTGCCCCTCTACTACTATTGTATGTCATTACAATTATTTTGGGTTTTTTATTGGTATTAACTCTTCCACTAAACAAACCAATAATTTTCTGCAATATAGATATAGAAAAATGTTACTGTGAAGGCTCACATTCTGTTTTGAGGTCTTCTCCCCAGTGATGGCGCTATGACTGGGTGGGTTCTTACTGTTAGGACCACTATGTGTAGATGAAACTGAGCGGCCACAATACTATAAAAGCCTGGCATAATTATTTTTCTCTAGTACTAATCCATTACTATGCAGAACCTTGGGATCATTCTGGGTCCAACTATGCTATGTCAATGTCTCTCCTGTCCAGTTTCGCAGGGCAGAAGACGGAAACTGGCTGGATTGGCTAAACCAGAGACGGGTGCAGATGTGAACCCGCCCTAAAGGTAGAGAATGCTTTCTGGGATATATGCTTCACTTATATATGCTCTGGGATATAAGCTTCACTTAACCACTTCAACTATAAAATACTCTAAAGGCCCATACTGAAGCCATAAGGTATATATGTCACATTAACCCCTTACAGCTTATAGGGTGCTACTTTGTATAACACACATCATTCCACCAAACATGACAATAAGCAGAGAGGTTTTAACATGGGGTGCAGCTTTTAGACTCTTTTCCAGTGTATTCTAGGGGTAGTATAGGAAAACGTATGCAGGTACATTCACACTACAAAATGTTTCATCAAAGAAAGCAAGTTTCAAGTGCATCATAGACAAAATATACCTCCTATAAGCAAATTCTTGTGCAGTTCAAGTGTGAAGAAAGCTGGCAAAAAAAAGAAAACTAGTCCTCCGATCCAGCCCTATATTGAACAACTGAGTCACCCGGCATACATCAGACATAACTAGAGATGGATGTTATACACTATGTTTTATAGATAGTTTCCTAGGATCCCTGACAGTGTTATACACTATGTTTTATAGAGAGGTTCCTAGGAGCCCTGACAGTGTAATACACTATGTTTTATAGATAGGTTCCTAGGAGCCCTGACAGTGTTCTACACTATGTTTTATAGATAGGTTCCTAGGAGCCCTGACAGTGTTATACACTATGTTTTATAGATAGGTTCCTAGGAGCATTGGCAGTGTTATACACTATGTGTTATAGATAGGTTCCTAGGAGCCATGACAGTATTATACACTATGTTTTATAGATAGGTTCCTAGGAGCCCTGACAGTTTTCTACACTATGTTTTATAGATAGGTTCCTAGGAGCCCTGACAGTGTTCTACATTATGTTGTATAGATAGGTTCCTAGGAGCATTGGCAGTGTTATACACTATGTGTTATAGATAGGTTCCTAGGAGCCATGACAGTATTATACACTATGTTTTATAGATAGGTTCCTAGGAGCCCTGACAGTTTTCTACACTATGTTTTATAGATAGGTTCCTAGGAGCCCTGACAGTGTTATACACTATGTTTTATAGATAGGTTCCTAGGAGCATTGGCAGTGTTATACACTATGTGTTATAGATAGGTTCCTAGGAGTCCTGACAGTGTTATACACTATGTTTTATAGATAGGTTCCTAGGAGTATTGGCAGTGTTATACACTATGTGTTATAGATAGGTTCCTAGGGGCCCTGCAGTGTTATACACTATGTTTTATAGATAGGTTCCTGGGAGCCCTGACAGTGTTCTGCACTATCTCCCTATATTATAAAAATGAATTTCTGTCTGTCTGTCTGTCCGTCTGTCTGTCTGTCTGGTCGTCTGTCTGTGCTCTAATGCGAACCAAACGACTGGACCAATCTTCACCAAATTTGGCACAGAGATACTTCAGGTATCCGGGAAGGTTTAAGACAAGACTCCAACTCGCTCGGACGTACCGTTGCTGAGATACAGCATTCCAAACACAATGCCCCCCCTTAGCCAATACAAACCTGCAAGTCTTTCACTCATATTCCAACTGCAATACACATGGTCACTCCACATACACAACCCAACACTTATATCCAAACTGAGATACACGCATCAGAGGATTAGATACACAGATCAGCACACAGTATCACACGCCAGAGGATTAGATACACGCGTCTGCACACAGTCCCACAAACCAGAGGATTAAATACGCGCTTCTGCACACAGTTCCACATGCCGAAGGATTAGATACACGCGTCTGCACAAAGTACCACACGCCGGGGGATTGGATACATGCGTCTGCACACAGTACCACATGCCAAAGGATTGGATACACGCATCTGCACACAGTTCCACACACCAGAGCATAAGATATGCACATCTGCACACAGTACCACATGCCGTAGGATTAGATACGTGCATCTACACACAGTTCCACATGCCGTAGGATTAGATACGTGCCTCTTCACACAATACCACACAGGGGAGGATTAGATACATGTGTTTGCATACAGTACCACACTTTGGAGGATTAGATACATGCCTCTGCACACAGTACCACAAGCCAGAGAATTACATACACGTCTCAGCACACAGTACAACACAGGGAGGATTAGATACACGCGTCTGCACACAGTACCACATGCCATAGGATTAGATACGCGCGTCTACACACAGTTCCACATGCCGTAGGATTAGATACGTACCTCTTCACACAATACCACACAGGGGAGGATTAGATACGTGTGTCTGCACACAGTACCACACTTTGGAGGATTAGATACATGCCTCTGCACACAGTACCACAAGCCAGAGAATTACATACACGTCTCAGCACACAGTACCACACGGGGGAGGATTAAATATGCGCATCTGCACAGAAGTACCACATGCCAGAGGATTAGATATGTGCATCTGCACACAGTACCGCACAGGGGAGGATTAGATACGCGCATCTGCACACAGTACCACATGCCAGAGGATTAGATACGCGCATCTGCACACAGTACCACACGCCAGAGGATTAGATACGTGCGTCTGCACACAGTACCACATGCCGTAGGATTAGATATATGCCTCTTCACACAATACCACACAGGGGAGGATTAGATACATGTGTTTGCATACAGTACCACACTTTGGAGGATTAGATACATGCCTCTGCACACAGTACCACACAGAGAGGATTAGATGCACGCGTCTGCACACAGTACCACATGCTGTATGATTAGATACGCGCATCTACACACAGTTCCACATGCCGTAGGATTAGATACGCACCTCTTCACACAATACCACACAGGGGAGGATTAGATACGTGTGTCTGCATACAGTACCACACTTTGGAGGATTAGATACATGCCTCTGCACACAGTACCACAAGCCAGAGAATTAGATACGTGCATCAGCACACAGTACCACACAGGGAAGAATTAGATACACGCATCTGCACACAGTACCACACGCCAAAGGATTAGATACGCGCGTCTACACACAGTTCCACACGCCGTAGGATTAGATATGCGACTCTTCACACAATACCACACAGGGAAGGATTAGATACATGTGTCTGCATACAGTACCACACTTTGGAGGTTTAGATACAAGCCTCTGCACACAGTACCACAAGCCAGAGAATTAGATACGAGTCTCAATACACAGTACCACATGCCGTAGGATTAGATACGCGCGTCTACACACAGTTCCACTCGCCGTAGGATTAGATACACGCCTCCTCACACAATACCACACAGGGGAGGATTAGATACGCGCATCTGCACACAGTTCCACACACCAGAGGATTAGATAAGCACGTCTGCACACAGTACCACATGCCGTAGGATTAGATACGCGCGTCTGCTTACAGTTCCACATGTCAGACGATTAGATACGCACATCTTCACACAGTTGTACATGCCATAGGATTAGATACACGCGTCTGCATACAGTACCACATGCTGTAGGATTAGATATGTGCGTCTACACACAGTTCCACATGCCGTAGGATTAGACTATTATCCTCCCGATGAAGCCTTCTTGGTGAAACGCGTCGAGGGTGTTTCAGTACTCTATTTCAATCACGAGCACTGTACCAGTCACTACTATCACCATGACTACAGGTAGCGTCTCTATTTCCTGCTATGTCTTTGTCTAGACTGTTTTACTGCCTTGCCCCATATTACTACTACTAAGCTATTGTTGCATTACTTATATATTATATACATGGGCTATAGTGCTAGACTATCGTGTGTATACTATCTCATGTTTTCAGTCTAGAACTGACTTTTTGTCAGGAATAAGCATATATATGTAGGGTTATATATCTTGTTTCCCTCAGGAATTGTGGATTGCCATTTGTGATTCACATATGGCTTATTATATATATGCCTAGTATTTGCTGCCCTAGTCTGACATTAGGGGTTTCATATATTTATTTATAGTGGTGGGCACCATATTTAGGTGTTCATCTCTTGCCTATTAGGATTATTGTACCTCCTAGATTATATTGGTGTGTGGTATTCTGGATACAGTATACGCTTGTGTGATATATCCTATATCATTCTTTTGTCCTTGTAACATCTTGCCCTGCTGCTTTGTTTTATCTTTTGTCATATTTATTAAATAAACTTGATATATTTTTATACATATTATGGATTGTTTATCCTTTCCGATACTATTCATCTGATATGTGCTTTATACCTTGTTCTCCGCAATTTTTTCTTCTTTTTTGAGTGATTTAATTTCCTTTATGTGGAGACTTGTACCTAATAAGATTCTTTTGGGGCAAATCTTGTTGTGTGTTGTGTGTTGCTAACTATGCCGTAGGATTAGATACACGCCTCTTCACACAATACCACACAGGGGAGGATTAGATACGTGCGTCTGAACACAGTACCACACTTTAGAGGATTAGATACATGCCTCTGCACACAGTACCACATGCCAGATAATTAGATACGCGTCTCAGCACACAGTACCACACGGGGGAGGATTAGATACATGCATCTGCACACAGTACCTCACGCCAGAGGATTAGATACACCTGTCTGCACACAGTACCACACGCCAGAGGATTAGATACGCGCGTCTGCACATAGTACCACATGCCGTAAGATTAGATATGCACATCTGCACACAGTTTCATTTACCGGAGGATTAGATACGTGCCTCTTCGCACAATGCCACACGGGGGAGGATTAGATACACACATCTGCACACAGTACCACACGCCGGAGGATTAGATATGTGCATCTGCACACAGTACCACACCAACAAGGATTAGATACTTGCGTCTAAACACAGTACTACACGGGGAAGGATTAGATACAGCTTTACTCCAGGTATCCATAACAAATGATCACAGGTTTTTCACTGATATCCAAAATGAGATCCACATAATCACATGACGCTTATGGACATACACAGAAACAACATACAAAATACATCAGTGCAAAACTGGACAATTCTTATGGGGCCACTACACAAACATAAAATGTAATATACCCGTGCGAAGCCGGGTCCTCCCTCTAGTGTTTTATAGATAGGTTCCTAGGAGCCCTGACAGTGTTATACACTATGTGTTATAAATAGGTTCCTAGGGGCCCTGCAGTGTTATACACTATGTTTTATAGATAGGTTCCTGGGAGCCCTGACAGTGTTCTACACTATGTTTTATAGATAGGTTTCTAGGGGCCCTGACAGTGTTCTACACTATGTTTTATAGATAGGTTCCTAGGAGTCCTGACAGTGTTCTACACTATGTTTTATAGATAGGTTCCTAGGAGCATTGACAGTGTTATACACTATGTGTTTTAGATAGGTTCCTAGGAGTCATGACAGTATTATACACTATGTTTTATAGAGAGGTTCCTAGGAATCCTGACAGTGTTCTACACTATATTTTATAGATAGGTTCCTAGGAGCATTGGCAGTGTTATACACTATGTGTTATAGATAGGTTCCTAGGAGCCGTGACAGTGTTATACAATATGTTTTAAGCCAATTTAAGGTATGATTTGTACTAAACCTTTTCTACCCGAAATGAATATTGGTCCCAAACCACCCGAACCAGAAACATAATGAATCTTGAGAGGTTCGCTCATCTGTAGACATAACACACCTGACTCTGATATACCCCAAGAAAGAACAATATGGGTAAATTGCCATGAATGTAAATTTACTTTGCAGTGTTGAGACTCTTCTCTGGTGTCCTGACCTTTAAATCAGAAAAGCCTTTTCCAAAGCTTCTTTTGGGAATAGCTGAATTCCCAAAAGACCTTATTCCATCTTTGGCTGTAAATAAAAAGCTGTAATATGGGTGTGCGCATAAAGAACTATTATTTGACTATATAGACCTCTCTATAACCTAGAATTAGTTATTGTGATCTGAACAGGGGGATGTAAGCCACTTGCTCAGTATTCTAAAAAAAGACATGTGAGGGTATTGAAATGCTCTGTCAGTTAGAGACTTAGCTTCAATCACTGATGCCAGACCGCCATACAGTGATGTCCCTGATTGTCATGGCTGCCTGCAGAACTGCTGTTCAGAGCGCCTGACATCCTGCCGAGTGATGTCATATTATATCATTAGAGTATATGACCATGTAATAAATGGTTGTGATGATTATGTCAGGGTTAAAGCTACTCTTGGCAGTGGTTCTCTATGCCCTAATTAATAGAATCGGGATTGGGTCAATGGTTAGGTTCAAACTACCAGGAAAGTCATTAAAATTCTGTACAATTTTAAGATCACTTAAAATTTCTGTAGGTTATCTTATCGTCTGCAGAGATGTCAATGTTTGAGTTGTCTGTATGTGTGCGTGAGTGACTTCATCAGTACATGACATTTCTATGATATTGTGTATTATTATATTTTTATGCAGTCCCTAAAGCTTAGCCTAAGTAACTCCTTTATCCAGCAAACTTCATACCTTGCTTTATATGGGAATTTCCAGTAGACCTGAGAGTACCCAAAATAACCGAAAAGACATCCTTGCTCACGGCTAAAATAGCACATTGTAATCTTCTGAGAATCCCACAGATAACCAAGCATAACTATGAGATTTAACAGCATTCCCTGGGGAAGTGGATGGGGCAGATGGACAAGAAGACAGAGTACAGCTATTAAAAGGTATTGGGAAGCGCCAGCTCCTGGGGACAGACTAAAGCTTCGTCTTCACTTAGATGTTATTAGGGACAAATCAGTGTCCAGACAGAGAGTTAGGAATAAGTAGAAAGAAAGAGATAAAGAAAATAAGTAGGACAGATTAGAGAACATACTTTACGTGTACTGAATAGATACTTAGTAATGACCATTTACATACACACACAGACACACACACACACACACACACACACACACGCAGACACAGACACAGACACACACACTTGATAAATTATCCAAGATTATCTAAAACTTCTATTACCAATGACATAACTAATACGTATGTAGGTTTCTAGGAATGTTCACAATTATATTATCATATATTGCAGCTGAAATACCTGACTTACCCTGGAGAGAACGTGTCCTGGGAAAATAGTGATCTATCATTACAAGAGCTCTGATACTGGAATCACTAAATAACCAGCTTTCGTTCCCACCTGCTGGAAGTCTAGTGTAGTTCCTAAAAATGTAGCTGGGTGCCCATTGGCAGAAGAGTCACATGAAGCTTGTGGACCCCAATGCAAAATCTATTACGTCCCCCCTTCCAATGACTACATGGCATTTATACTACTGGTGTTTTTACGCAACAAAGACTTACTGCAACCGCTACTTTTGCGCCCTTAAATAGCTATGCCTTTGCCCAGAGTCGTAGATCTGAATAGACTGTATACTTCTTTATTGTTGAGAAATATATATGGGGTGTGGATATACTGTCCCTCTGTCCCATTTGATGGGAGGTTTATCCTGACTTTAAGTCATCTGCGTCTTTCCCAATGGTCTGCTCCCTGCTTTAGCATTCAGTCCTGTCTCTGCTTCTGATGTGTTGGGACAATATAGTGATATATTACTTGCATCACGCCTGCTAATCCACAAAGCCTGCAAGACTAGAGACAGCAGAAACCAGCAACAGGGCAAGTGGAGTAATTTTATTAGTTATTTGATCCATTGTCACCAGGAGAGGGACTCGGTGGGGACCACTGTTGGGTGACTTTATACTATGGCGGCAGCTGGAGGGAAATATTGTACTGTGGAGGTATCTGGAAGAGGACATTATACTGTGACACATGCGAGAGGTACTCTATACTGTGGGGGCAGCTGAAGGGTTACATTATATTGTGAAGGCAAATGGAGGAGGACATTATAACATGGGGTAAACCATGTGAAGGTTACCGCAAGTTTGTTATACTTTGTAGGGGCATGAAGAGAAATGGATGGTAATGGAATGGAATGTGCCATGGTGTGAATAGTGCACCACAAATTCTGTCTGTCTTTCAGTGCTTTGAAAGTTGGAAGGCATGCACACAGTGATGTCACAGTACAGGATAATGCAAACAGTGATGTCACAGTATAGGAAAAATGCGCAGAGTAATGTCACAGGACAGAGATAATATATGCAGTGATGTCACAGTACAGGGATAATACACACAGTGATGTCACAGTACAGAGATAATATACACAGTGATGTCACAATACAGAGATAATATACGCAGTGATGTCACAGGACAAAACAAAGATGCTAAAGACAGTGATATCAGAGTAGAGGGATAGTACTCAATATGCCACATACCACTGGGATAATGCACATACAAAAAGATCACTTTGCACGTTGTGACATCACAGCATATGAAGAAAGTAATAATAATGATGTCACATGCAGGCATTGTGATGTCTCATTAGGAGGTGCATTCAGTTTTCCACATCTCCTTCCATCATCCATATTATCACTGATGGCACACTAGTTCTCAGTGGAAATGGTCCAGTTGTTTCATTCATAGTAGCTGCTGTATCCAAGTATACACAAGATGATAGATAGATAGATAGATAGATAGATAGATAGATAGATAGGAGATAGATAGATAGATAGATAGATAGGAGATAGATAGATAGATAGATAGATAGATAGATAGATAGATAGATAGATAGGAGATAGATGTAGTTTATACTTAGGGATGGAAAAAAGCAGGGCCATTAGAAAAAATGGTCCCTAAGGCCTAATGCACACAACTAAGCTTGCAGACAGATGCTTCTCCAAGGGGCGTCCAATGGTCCATTCCATTCCGATGAACATAGAGCAGATCCTATCCAGTTTTGGGTCATCAGAACAGAACACTATGGAAACCCCCATAGAGGTTAGTACATTACGGAATACACTCCGAGTGTCAATCAAGTGCATTCTGCTGAAAACTCATCCCCACATCGGACAGTCGTGTGCATGGGGCCTAATGCTGTATGTATACATGGCTGCTGATGGCTTTGTATGTCAGTGGATTGAATTGCTCTTTCACGTCCTATGTCTCAGAATAAGTACAGCGAGGATGTGGGTTTAGGTAACCTGTGACCACTGCCAAACAAGAAATGAAGAATAAATAGATATTTGTATTTTAAGACCATTTTCAGCATTTAAACATAGACATCTTTCTATGTCATGGAAAACGTTCCAAGTTAGATCTTAGATAAAGCTTCTATGTAAATAAAACAGATGGCTGAGATCTCCGGCAGGCTTGTGATTGGATGATACAGATAAGCAAGGGATAAACACATAGCATCTAAAAACCACATCTGATGTGGGCATACATGCAAGCAGAAATAATCAGCGCTGCCAAAATAAACACACGAATACTGCGCTCAATGTGCACAGCAACAAAGTATCTGCAGAGCAGTGTGTGGGATAGCGCCAGGAAGTCCGGGCTCGGCTTGTCTAATGGTGGAATAAACAAAATGCTCCTTTACCATGAGCCTATGGCTTGTGTCAAATACAGAGAACAACTTTCTATACATGTCGGATATTTAAAGAGAATCAAAAACCTCGCCCAAGTATATGGAACTGTTACCACTGCATTATAGAGCAGGGATAAACATATATGTCACTCTTCAATATTTAGAAAAAAAAAAATATATATATATATACGCAGTGATGTGTCCTTGGTGGAAACACTGTGGGAAAAATCGCAGTGTTTTATAGTACAGCCAAAGTATATGGGATTCTAGCAAATCCCATGCCCACCTTGCAATAATAACCACCATGCGGATACGCTCCACAAACTTTCTGTTTAAAGTGCTGCAGAAAGAACCACAATGTGTTGCCACCGCATTTTTTCTTGCAGCGCTTTTTGGCTGCAAGACGTCCCGAGGGGCCTTAGCCTTAAGATATTCTCTGATATAGCACAGTATAGTCTGCTGCAAAAACCCAGGACCCAGTACACAGTGATCCATCATTATAGTCATGGCTCCACTAAAAAGGAAGCCAAAATGTGAACCGGGTCTAAATCTTTATACCTGTATACCGAAGGTAATGCAATATACTAGACTGACACAGTTGCAGAACTCATTAAGGGAGCCTTGACATGGAGTTACGATGCGCTCATTCTGATCGTAAAAACACGCGCGTAATACATTCAAAGCAATAGGGAAAAAAGCCTCCCATTGAATTCAATGGGGAGCACACGTATGCCGGCTCCCATTCAAGTCAATGGGAGCTGCTTCTTACACGCTCATTCTGAACGTGTTTTTACGATCAGAATGAGCGCACCATAACTCCGTGTGAAGGCTCCCTAAGTCAGTTGTATCACCAGCTAGTTTGTAGTTTTCTGGCTGGAAGATCTTTCGGAAACACTCTGTTAGACCAAACAAACAGCTGGACAGACGATCAAATCTTCATCAGACAAACAATTGGATTATCTATTATATTTAGACAGTATGAACATAGTAAAACCCCTAACACATTGCTATAAAATGTTTGACATTACAAATAAAAAGCAATACAAATCTGAATGGCTGGACATCTGGAGACCTTAACATGCACCCTCAATAAAGTGATCACTTACAAGGTCATGAGGGGTGACACTGACATATTGCAATGGCATTGGACACTTATGAATCCAAAGGGAGGGTACTCAAATATCCCAAACATTTGCTGAATAAGTTACTGAAAAGAAGAAGACTGAATACATGTTTCAGGGCTTAACCAAAGGCCAATTCCTTACTACGGACAGATAAAAGTAATGACAGGAGACTTTGGGAGGGCATGCAATTCTTCACTGTGGAGACATCGGAGGTAACACTCCCAAGAGGATGTAACTTGTGAAGCTGGCTTAGTGGCACTCAAGATAAATAATCCCAACATGTGTTGTCCATTTGAGACCCCCTGAAAGCGATGGCCCGTCTTACAGATTACTAATTAATCAATTACTCAGTTTTCCCCTAAGATGAATTACAATGAGTGTTCTATGGGTGGATAGGCTTACTATTATAGAGTTCCAAAAATACTCCTGCCATCAGTGTACATGGATTATCGTGGTGGTGGTCTAAACATAGCCAAGTACTGTCAACGCAGGATTGTTCTTGTAACCACTTGTACATTATGGATATCATTTATAAATGTAAAATTCAGAGGTCAACACAGTTGGATGGTTTGGGACCTCTGTATGTCTTATTTGGGTATTGTGCATTATGGTATGTGCCAGTCACGGTCATAAAGGGCCATGCCCAGCACATAAGAAAAAGGAGATATGGATCACCCCAAATGGGAATATGCTTATAGGAATGGTAGGTGGCCTCCCCCAACAGACTGCTCTCCCGCAAATATTGGAAAAATAAAATAGGAGAAGACCGCGCGGTAACTAGTGCATTAACGCTATAGGGTCATACACAGGAGATAAAAGTCTGCTCACCTTCAAGGGTTGTAATAGGATCACAACACCCAGATGAATATATCACAAAGCCGTCATGAGAAGCCAATGAAAGCCGCAGGATCAAATCCGTCAACGGATGTGACTATCAAGGCTGAATGAGGACCAACAACCACAGAAATCTTGCTCAGAAACGGTGTGGTGAAGAGAATCCGCACTTACCCAATTCATTATGAAACTTCACACACAATGCATTTCGGGACTCTAAATGGTCCCCTTATCAAGTGTTCTTATCTGACCGAGGTCCCATCTCTCTAATCTCTCCCCACAAAATGGAAATCCTCTCCTCCTACCAGACCTCTGATCTAGAGTCTCTAATGATTGGCTGTCCTCTGCTTGCAAGGCAATATGGGTAAGCCCGTCTAAACCTTGAGGTCATCAGACTCTTCTTCTCTGATTTCTTTATGCTTTCACATGGTGGTTGCCATTTTATCCAATTCATATGAATCGAAACACAATATGTTGGGTTGGGAATCCAAACTTTTGATTAATTCAAGCTGAACCATGTTTGTTCCAAACCAATTGTCTAGTTCTTGGTATTTAGCAATGTAAGCTTTTAATGTCCAGTTAAGTTTGGAGCAATTCTGAATACAGATATATCTCCTACAATATTTTTTCAATGTCTTCCTTAAATGTCTATTAAAAGAAAACTTGAGGTCAAATGTACGCCTGCAGATAATCACCCCTATCATCTGTGACCACGGCACATCAAAGGGGGCTGACCTGGTTTTGAAATATGATCATATCATAATACCGTAGATTGTTGTAGGTCCTGTAAAATGAAAAATGAGGTCTTAGTCATAGCTTGGTGTGAGACTAATGAAATTTCGAATGAGTTATTATTCTGGGGGTAAAACTGCGGATTCACCTCATTAGAGGAATATTGAAGGATTTGAGAAGAGTTTACATTTTGCCTGGGTGTTCACTTGAATATTTAGAACAGATTGACATAAGCTGGTAATGTGTGGTCAGACTAGAAGGCAGAGGAGGATTGGGGTTATGTTTATACCCTCCAGGGCCCGGGATTTGACAATATTTTGATAATTTGTCTTCTCGGATTCACGGACCCCGGGTCACTTCTCTGGATAGAAGTTTAGAAATTGTGTAATATATACTCAGGAATCATAATATTATAGTTTAGGAGGAATTTTGGAGTAAAATAAGACATTTGTCTTATTATAGAATAATCATATTAAATAAGGAATTAATCCTAATTTTACAAATCCTGGGGGATCAAGTAAATTGTTAGCTAGACTAAGATAAACCTTTGTATCTAAAAGGAATTAAAGTCTCAGTGTAATAGGAATGGGTCTATACATGGTGTAATTTCATACCATGGCGCATTTTTTAACTCTTAAGTTAGTCTACATTCACACAATAGTGGGAGAAAATGGTTTATTTTTCATGGCCGATTTGCACCAAAGAGGCGACCATTTTGATGGTTTCTTCATATATTACATTTAGAGATGAGCGAGTAGTATTCGATCGAGTAGGTATTCGATCGAATACTATGGTATTCGAAATACTCGTACTCGATCGAGTACCACTCGCTATTCAAATGGAAAAGTTCGATGCAGAACCAGCATTGATTGGCCGAATGCTATACAGTTGGCCAATCAACGCTGGTTCTTCTCCTACCTTTAGAAGTCTTCTCCGTGCAGCTTCCCTGTGGCGTCTTCCGGCTCTGAATTCACTCTGCCAGGCATCGGGCCTGGGCAGAGCTGACTGCGCATGTCCGCTTGTAGTGTGGACATGCACAGTCGGCTCTGCCCAGGCCCGATGCCTGGCAGAGTGAATTCAGAGCCGGAAGATGCCGCGGGGAAGCTGCACAGAGAAGACTTCTCGGAGGATCCAGCCCGACCCTCACTCGTGGACTTGGTAAGTGTAATTTGAACTAATGTTGCCTACCCCTGAAACGAGCATTTTCCCCCCATAGACTATAATAGGGTTTGATATTCGATTCGAGTAGTCGAATATTGAGGGGCTACTGGAAACGAATATCGAACCTCGAACATTTTACTGTTCGTTCATCTCTAATTACATTGTATGGAGGGATCTGTAAAAACTGAGATAAATAGGATATGTTCCTTTTTTTTGATGGTCCATGAAAACGAACCTTCAAAAAATTGGTCACGTGAATAGCCCATGTTCATGTGCATTGATTTTAATATCCACACAACTGATATTCACTGTCATGTGATATAGGGTAACCCTACCCTTTTATTCAAGTAGTTGAATAATATTTTTCACACCATTAATTTATGGCACCATGTGGCAAGTCATTTCCATAGAGCCATTGCCACATTCTAGTTATTGGCAACAGGGCCATTTTAATACATTCAGAGGCACTCTTTATGTTAGTGCCTTCCCCAACTATAATTTAATTTTCCCTTGCCCAAGCTCCACATAAGACCCCCCTGTCCCCTTAACCACCTGCTACTCCTTGCATAGGTTTACCTTGATTGACAGGTTTTTCCCTATACAAATATAGGGAGAAACCTGTCAATCAGTCCAGGCAAGTAGAAGGTGGAGGGGAGCCCAGTGGACACCTCTTAATTAAATAAGACAGACAGTCTAAAAATTCACCAGATTTATCACAGTGACTGATGTTGGATGATAAATGTGACGTTACTTTAGTCTATCTAGTCAAAGTTTGGATTGTCTTAGTTTGAGTATGAGTCACAATTTTACAACACGATTTTGGTGCATATTTGATGCAAGATGGTCACACTCCCATACTCCCTTTTTCTGAATATCCACGCCGCCATGCAGTGGCGTAACTAGAAATGGCCCGGGCCCTGTGGCAGCTGCCTCTTCTGCCTCTGCGGTAGTTACACCACTGCCCCCATGTCTGGCAAGTCGAAATATGGCGCAAACTACATACACCAAAGATGTGTTACATTGTGCCAAAGATGTTCCACCTTTATGTCATTGCCTATAGCAAATCTGACCTATGTTTTTATTGTAGTGCTGTAGTATTCAACGGTTTAACAAGGGAGCATTTCGATATTTCATGCTGCCAAAGTTCAGTTTCCTGACACACTCCCTTTAACTAGTAACCAATTAGTCCCAATCTGTGCTTTATATGTAAAGCCAAAAATCAGGATTTACAATGCAAATAAAATTGTACGTTCACTCACTGTATTACTAGACGATGATCTCAATCCCAATCCATCAATAGTTCAACAATTGAATCCAATCAATATCTAGCCAAATTTTTTCGAAAAAACGCCTGTATAGAAAATACTCTGTAATATATATACTTTGCAGAATAACACAATTAAAAGACAAAAGCCTTTGCTTGATGTGTCACGATTCTGCTCGAGTGAGTATCTGGTGTCTCGACGGTGTAATAATAGAATAGCAGCAGGCATAATACTAATGAGGCCGATTGTGGTAAGAGCTGATGCCTGTGGTGAGGTCCCTCCAGGTCATTAGAGGATTTCTTGGTCATTGCAGTTCCTAGGGGAGGGATGGAAACACTTAAAATTATAAACTGACAAAGAGAGAACAACATCTGCGGTAAATACACAGAATAACACCAGAATATTTACACAATGATTTATTGCAAGTGAAGCCTACATCTGACATGTGGGAAATGTGGGGAAGCAAAAGTTTTACTGGAGATTAGTTCAAATTTAAGATACTGTATCTAAGTTTATCTCCTTAAGACTGAGGCCCTACGTTGTGGAAATGCAGGGGACAAACGATGTAGAGCCAGACCGATAAAATACGGGTTAGATGCAGACACCGGCAGACTCCATTGACAATAATGGGGTCCAATGGGTGTCTACTGGGTGTCTGCAGTGGAGAAAAAGTCCTCCTTGCAGCACTTTTCTCTCCGCCGATTTTAGGTTCTTTCTTTGACTTCCTTAGGACTGTTTAGCGGTAGTAGATGTGCCTATTAGCTTCAATGACGGACAACATTACTTTTGTTCAGTGCCCAATTTCACCTATAATAATGTCCTGATTATCTGTTTCTTCAGTTTATAATGTGAAATATTACTTAAAGGCAGAGCCATAACTTGAAGCTCCTGGGCCGCCATTGCAAAATTTGTAATGAGGCGCCATTCGTAAATTGTCCCGTTTATAATAGTGGTATATTTAATGTGGTAGAGGGATCTTTGGGGTCTCCCAGGGACTGTTATAGACTGTTAGTTCTGCATACCCCATTGCTACACCAGTGGAAATCAGAAAAGAGATAAAAAAAAGGTTATTCAACCTTATGTGGTGGGGTAACCTGTGGTTACTGACTTATGGGCCATGTGGTAGCTGCAACCCCTGTGCTTATGGGCCCCCTAAGACCTCACAACAGCACCCTCTGCACCTCCTCAAGTTACGCCCGCCCCTGCTTAGTGGGAATGTGCTCCTTTTAAAGGGGTTGTCCAGGATTAAAGGAGTTTTGCTACAAATAGTGCTACATCTGTCCATGGGTTGATGCCAGATCTAGCCATCACCTATAGGTAGGTCTGGCGATTTTTTTTATTTGAAGAAAGACCAATATGGGGAGACTGCTCAGTATTGCTGTATTGTGTTCTCCGTGCTGCTTCTGCTTCCAAGGGGCAGCGACCATTTATGTCTTTTGGACACTCTTTCACTCTGCTTCCTCCTTCTACCTCCATTGACTTCCATAGGACATCAGCATATAACCTGATATAAGCTGAAGAACTGTCCGCTCTCTTTTAGTAAATTCAGAGTGAGCGAACAGTTTTGGAAGCAAGAGGACAGTGGAATGGAAAAGTGTTTATAAGATGTACACTTTAAAGAAGCACTCCAACAAAACACTTTACCCATCACCTGTTAGAGAGAAATAAGGTAATACAGGATGAATGTTATATAAATGGTGGGTATAGGTACTGTGAGAAGGTAACAGGCAGGGTGCTGGAATTTCGCTATATCTCCCCCAGGTTTTTAACTTGGATGTGGTCCAGTGTGGGTCTTGAGTAGGCCTCAGCTCCAGGTGGGAGTCCATGGCTCATTACTGGGCCAGAAGAAGGCTGCAGATTCTACACTCCAATGCAGATCCATGAAGTGAAAGGAGGTGTCCTGTCCTGTAACCCTGAGTCCGGTGAGACAAAGTTGTGCTTGCTTTGTTCGTTGGCTGGTAATAAGCCACACGTATAGTAAGGTTAACATTACTGTTTAGTTATTTGCTCAGACGAGCAGGTTTTTATTTTGTTTGTGCCTGAAGTTAAGGCTGTATTTTGTTTTTGCTCCTTTTGTGCCTGAGGTCAAGGTTTATTATATTTTCCTGTTTTGTTTTTCTAAGCAAACCAGTTTGCTGCACGTTTTGTGTCCCTGTCTTGACTGTTTGGGTCTGCACCACTGCTTCTACCGAGCTACCTCCCCTACAATACATGATTTATGAAAAAAAATCCCCAGAGTGCTTCTTTAGCTTTATATTGTTTAGTAAAAGCATACATCTACACTAAGAACTTCTGCAGCTGATGTCCATTTTAGGAGCCTTTTCACTCTCATTTGGTTCCACTCCTGTATATGAAGGCACTGTTCCAGTTTCATCATAAAAGTAATAAGGAATTGGTCAGATTCAACGTTTCTGTCCCTTTTCTCTTGCTATGGCAATGGACACCAGCGCTACATACTATGTGATTCATGAATATATAAAATATGCAGCCCATTGACGTTGTACAGAAATGAACGGTTAAGATGAGAGGTGACTGTAATATTTGGCAATGAATTGTAACTGCAGCAATAGGACATTTCACTGAAGCCCCATTACTCTCGTCTTGTTTCATATTTGCTTGCTTAGGACATGTTTAGTCTAGATTCAGAGCTCATTCACATTCTACATTTGGAATTCTCCTGCTGTACAGTATATGTCTAATGTACCCATAGACTATCATTAGCCATATCTAGGACATGCTTTTAGCATACAGCACACTTATGTCCTATAAGTACAGATGTGCGAAGACTATTCGAAACAGCCGTTTCGAATAGCACGCTCCAATGCAAATGAATGGTGGCCGGCCGCTTAACCCCCTGCTTCCATTCATTTCTATGGGAGCGTGCTATTCGAAACGGCTGTTTCGAATAGTCTTCGCTCATCTCTACATATAAGTAAATATAAGAGGTGCGGTCAAATACATTTTCCATACAAGTTTATGCAAAAAATGATGTCCCATGTATTTTTTCAGAGGAGTCAAAGGCAGATGTACTCTATACAACGCCGTAGTCGTACATTTAGAAGAATATTTCAAATGGTTCCACTAAACGTAGTGCCCAGATTTGACATGAACCTTAACCTGGATCTTGCTTGAGTCTATTTGCTAAAGTGCCACTGCCAGAATCCTTATGGAGAGGCAAATTATAACAGTGGAATGTCAAATGGACGTGAAGGTCAAAGGGCACTGAAACTGTTCTACTAGAAGCCATTTACAGATCTAGCAAACTTTATCATTAAAAGTTAAATAAACAGTTACAGCACAATTTCACTTGATCCTTTCCAATGAATTTCAATTTCTTGCAAGTTAAATGATCACTAACTTTTCGGATAACTTAGTATCATTTAATAGATATATGAGGCACTTTATTAAAAAAAAGTAGCAGTTTTCTGCCTAAAAATCCTCTCTAAAGTAGCTGCCACTAGGTGTCTCCCTTCTTGCTAATTTGCTGTTCACTCCACTTTACTAGGTAAGTTACTTCTATAGAAACCAGAAGGCTTAAAACTGGAACATAGTGAGTGGAGAGGGGAGGGGAAGGTCTCTTTTCACAGCCTCTACATGTTTACCCCAGTTTTCCCTGCAGAGAGAGGAGTCTACAGTATATTACAGCTAATAATGAGGGTGACTTCTGACTAGCTGCTTGTGCTAGTGCTGATGAGATGACAGTCATAGACAGCAAGCGGCTTTCCTTATTGTGTTCAAGTCTCTCTTTTAGTGTTAGGCAGTGGCGTAACTACCGTAGTAGCAGTGGTAGCAGCTGCCACACGGCCCGGGACATTAGGTGCCCAGCAACAGCCACTACCTCTGCGGTTTGCTTTTTTAATAGGCCGTTACCGGCTGGAGTAACTCCAGCCGGTAATGGACCCTATATACGTACCGATCCTGGCAGGGGCCGGGATTGGTAAGTGATGGCATGGGCCCCACAAGCACTATTATACTCGGGGGTCTTTTCAGACCTCGAGTATAAGGATCGGCGGCCCGGGAGAGGTAAGATAACATAAAAAACTGTGTTACTTACCTCTCCAGGCTCCGGGCAGGCTTCGGCCTACTTGCATGACGTCATATGCCCCGCGACGCAGGGCCCCGGTCATATAACATCCCGGAAGAAGGCCGACAGCAACGGAGAATGCAGGGGAGCTGGGAGATAGGTAAGTAACAGTAGTTTGTTATGTTTGTATCTCTCTGGGTCTCCTATTATTATTCTCTGGGGTCTGAAAAGACCCCAGAGTATAATAATTGTTCATGTGTGTCCACAATGGGACATAATACTGTGTACTAGGGCCAGTATGGGGTTATAATACTGTGTACCGGGGCCACTATGGGGACATAATACATATATAAAGATATATAAAGATATATATATATATATATATATATATATAGAGAGAGAGAGAGAGAGAGAGAGAGAGAGAGAGAGAGAGAGAGAGAGAGAGAGAGAAGGTCTGCTAATTGAATTTTGCTAATAAGGGCTGAGACAGGGAGTCCATATACGGGAATGCAGACAGGATACACAAAGTACTGCTGCTTCATATGCGAATGGGACAGCAGAGATAGGAAGCAACACTACATCAAGAAGAATTGGCTAATCAGAGACAGAATGCAGGCAGGAAATAAAAACATTCTTCATCCACCGTTGGTTGATCGTGAGAAGATTCTCATGCCACTGCTTCATATAAGTTGGGATTTATGAAAAATTTTGTCAAGAAATTATACAGAGACACTGATGCATTTCGGTCACTGCGCAACAAGTTCCCAGGGTTGAGTTATGCAAAGGTAAAAGAAGGTGTATTCATACTGTAGGTCTACAAATAAAAGAAATCATGGCTGATGTACCCTCTCAAGACATTCTAAGTACTGCTGAAAAAGATGTGTGGGTGACATTCAAGTCAGTCGTAATCAATTTCCTTGGAAATAAGAAAAGTGCTGACTGTGAATGTCGTACAAAAATGCATTTGTGTGTACAAACATCTTGGCTGCAATATGTCTCTGAAAATTCATTTACTCGACTATACTTCTTCCCAGAAAACCTAGGCGCAGTCAGCAATGAACATGGCGAGCGCTTCCACCAGGACATTTCGGTGATGGAGTCACTCTATCAGGGTCGGTGGAGTGCAGCGATGTTGGCAGACTACTGTTGGACGCTTCAGTATAAGCGGAAGTCCACAGCCAAGAAATTTAAACTATGAACATGTTTAACGAATTTTTGCACATATTTTACAGATATTAGGCTTCAAACTGAATTTTTCTTTATCATATGATTATGTATGTTATATATAATTTCAGTAGCTATAGCCACGTTCATGTTTATGTTTAAAATTCATGTAGCAATAACTTTAAAATACAAGTTTTTGTGCAAAACTTACATTTCTTATGTTTTGAAGTAATTAATTGAAATATAAAATTTAAGATTGTGGATATTTCAAGAATGGAGGGTGATAGAAAAAACCGTTTGCATATTTGAAATCAGCATGTTCAAATTGACTAAGATCAATTATTGTATACCAAGATATCCACGGAAAGTTTTTTTTTGTTGTGTAGTGTAACCTACACAATTGGGATAATTAACAAATTTTCATGTAATAATGGAGTTCCATTGACAAGTTCCATGTACATTTTGGTAAATATTACATATAGATGGATTGATAAAATATATATTAAAACTCCCCCGCTGTCTGTACTGTACTTGCTATGTTTGCTAGGCTATGTACCTATATTATGAAGTAAATCATAAACTCATATCCAGCATTTCAACAACTGAGGTCCCCAGTGTAGAAACTGAAGAAAGCGAGGTCAGCTTAAGAGGATGGGTGGACACGCCTGTGATAACAAGTTATAACCGTACACAAAGGAAGATGCCATGTTCCCTTCCCGAGGCCTCTCCTATTCTTTAGGTCTTCTCCAGCTTAGTGTTAGAGCTGACCATTTTGCATGTGTAGAGAATAATAGGGCCATTATGTGTATGCATTAACCAAAATGACGATTCCATGCTTTTTCAGGCATGTTTTCAGCAACTATCTCACCAACATTTGATGGAAAAGGCATGAAAGTCTGTGGCACATTTCCCTCCACTTAATTTTAGAAGTACAAGTATGCTGACCCTATATATAAACTACATGGAACATTGAAATTAGCCAATGGTTTGCTTTACTTACATTGTAAAAAGTAGCATTGTCATGTAGTCCAGTCTCATATATCTCTCCATATTATAAAAATGTCTGTCTGTCTGTCTTTCTGTCTATCTATCTGTCTGTCTGTTCTTTATGTGCAACCAAACGACTGGACCAATCGTCACCAAATTTGGCACACAGATACACAAGTAAGCACACAGCATCACATGCCATAGAATTAGATACGCGCGTCTGCACACAGTACCACACGCCATAGGATTAGATACGCGTGTCTGAACACAGTACCTTACACTGGAGAATTAGATACACAGTTCCACATGCTGGAGGATTAGATATACGCATCTGCACAAAGTACCATATGCCAGAGGTTTAGATATGCACCTCAGCACACAGCAACACATGCCAGAGGATTAGATACGTGCCTCTGCACACAGTTCCGCACGCCAGAGGATTAGATATGTGCCTCAGAACACAGTACCACACACCGGAGGATTAGATACGTGGCTCTGCACAGAGTATCACACATTGTTCTAGCCTGTCAGCAGCTCTCTGGGACGCCATATAATGAGCATGTTGTTGGCATTGATGATCTGCCTGCTCCAGCGTTTCGGCTGCTTTAAGAGCCACTTGATGTCTAGCTTGCTCAATCCTCCTCAGCTCAGCTTGAGGAGAAGTGTGTTGACTTCTGGCTACCTTCATAGCTCTCGTTTTTTTATTCTCCTGCCTGAAAGAGAAGTTTAATATAGTATATGAACATAAATTCAGAACAGTCGTGAAGCCATGTCATTTTCCAGGATAAAAAGTATATGTTAATTCAGGTTACAAACTATCTATGTGCCAAACTCCATCCAAATCCGTTCAGCCATTTTCGCGTGATTCAGTAAAAAACATACAAACTTTCACATTTATAATATTTGTAGGATTCCTCCCATTGTTTACACATTGTTTTCAAGGCATCAAACCTGCTATCTGATCCTGGTCTGATGATGAGATTCACTAGTCTCTGGAAGGGAGGGGGGCTGAGTTCCCTGTACTACTTTCAGAGCTGTTATCTCCTGTTCTGCAGTCTGTACAATCAGGCCAGCTAATTGCAGTCTACTGATAAAGACTCTGTAAACACAAAGATAACATTGAGTTTACTGCAGTCCTAGCAGCATATCCTCAAACCTGTATCATGTAATGCAGTACCAACCATGTTACCCTGATGGCAGCCAAATTTCATCCCCACCCTAATGCAGCTACTGTGCACCTTAGAAGGAGATCCTTAATCCTGGTGGGAACACTCACCAGCACTTTATCTAAAACCATCATTCAGGTTATTTTTGGGTCAATGTGAAAGTATTCAGGATCAGTTTTAGATCAGAATGGCAATTGAATGCATTTACAAATATAATTTCATTGCACCCCAGTACTGATCTGCTCCCATGTATACTTCTTCTGTTTATAAAATGGCTCATTTACTTTCAGTAAGCATGTAGTATACAGAAGTCCTTGTACTTGGCGAACCACATTTTGTATATGTCCTTTGTTGCACCTTGAATTTGTGTAGTTTAGTATTGTATATTTTCACATGTTAAAGAAATCTAAATAGAAAAAAGGCAAGGTTTTCGGGCAGACACCAATACCTAAACTATGGGTACATTCCGTTCCTCTTCAGTGGCTGTAAGGATAAACATCCACACTTAGGAGAGTTAAGCACTGATACACACGTGTGTCTTTCTCTTCTTAGGCTTGACTGGCCCATTGGCTGTGAAAATTTGTTTGTGATCTAAATATTTATTAAAAGGGATATCCCAGGTCTTTAATATTGATGACTTATCTTTAGGTCAGAGTAGCTTGTGCCGCTCTGTACACTGTGTATTGTATGGGAAAGGTACAGCAAGCTCGGTCCCATAATGGAACTAAACTTGCACTACGTTTTCAAGCCACAACGCAGTATACAGGGCTATGATACTTGCTACTATGCTAGGCAATAGTAAAGTTCTGGAATATCCCTGTCACTATTTTATTTATCCTTAGGGCCCCTTCACACGGCGTAAGCACTCGGCTCATTCCGAGCCGTACACTCGAGCGCTTCTAAACACTTCCCATTCACTTCAATGGGAGTGTGCGTAAAGCCGGCTTTACGAGCCCTCCCATTGAAGTGAATGGGAAGTGTTTAGAAGCGCTCACGTGTACGGCTCGGAATGAGCCGAGTGCTTACGCCATGTGAAGGGGCCCTTATTTGCAAAGCAACAACATATTCAGGCATGGAGTACAAAAAGTTACACCAATTCTTAGTCTCGAACCTCAGAGCACAAAAAACGGTTGCTCTTTTGGAAGGATGCCCAAACCTGCACTGTCATTGATAACCTTGGAAGGCTGGACTTGACGTGAATTCCCAAACATGTGGAATTTCAAAGAAAAAAATACATTATTTTTACAAAGTTCTTAACACTAGTAATGTGTCAGCAATTTGTTCATCGCGATGCAATGAACGAATTTCTTTGGTACTAACACAATATTACCACATATTATAAAATACAAGCTAGTAGGACCAACAATATCTAACAATAGATCATTTATTGTACAATCATCTCATGTTATTTTGGGAAGAATAGTCTGAAGATAAGGAAAAGTAAATTTCATTGGTTAAACCAACTGAATTAGGATAAAAATGGAAATATTTTTATATGGTATTGAGAGTGACAATACCAATGTCTCAATTGCAGGTACAAGATAAGCTAAGATTTAGTTGATATGATACGGCCAAAGCTCTTTAGATCTTGGAACTATATAGTCAGCAGAATCAGATCCAGAGAATCCCACTGGTTTGTATAATGTAAGATAGAATAAATTTCATACAACCAACTTAAGTTGGCCTTGTGTGTTGACTCGTCTGGGATTGACTAACCATATAACGTGGTTGAGGTCCTCCATGATCTCTTCTGATGGTAGATATCAGGAGAGGTAAGGGTCAGGCTGTTACACATTCATTTCCTTTTTCTCAGGTACACTAGACAAGGTACTGGCAGACATGTTTGGCATCAGTTTTCTCTACTCTCCTCGTTCTGAACACGGGTGCCTTAAGTACATGCCAAGCATGCATGTTTATGGGGACGTCAGACAAAGCACTATCTAATGTGTATAGCCAGCCTTAGGCTATGTTCACATCTGTATTAAGGTATCCATTACCAGTGTATAACAGATCCCAAAAATGGAAAATGGACCCCACTGACCTGTAGAGATGGGCAAACCTTGCAAGATTCATTTACAAGGTTCTTCCTACAGTTTGGTCCAAACCAAAAGTGGTATACGATGGAGTCTCTTCATTCCCCAGTGAAAAACAATTGGAGGCCCAGGGGTAGTGTGGTTGAATAATAAATAATAGTCACTTTCTATCACCTCTCCTGGCATCTAGTACTATCCTCTTCCTTTATCTTCCAACCTCACGGGGAACCACTGAGAGATGTGAATGGGCCTCAGTGGTCATATGGGGTGCGAAGATGTCACAACACTTGCCTGAAAGCATCATCATGATATCAGCGTGGCCTCAGTGGTCATACTGGACCCTCTCCTGTCATCCTGGAGGCCAAAAAAGGCCAGAAGATGATGGAAAAGATGCTGTTAGGGCGCTCAGAGGAGGTGATGGAAGGTGAGTATTAGTATATATTATTTTAATGTAGATTGTGAGCCCCACATAGAGCTCACAATGTACATTTTTCCCGATCAGTATGTCTTTTTGGAATATGGGATGAAAATCCATGCAAACACAGGGAGAACATACAAACTCCTTGCAGATGTTTTTTTGCCCTTGGCAGGATTTGAACACCAGGACTCCAGCGCTGCAAGGCTGCAGTGCTAACCACTGAGCCACCGTGTGGCCCTGTATATATTTTTTTTATACCTCTCTCCTTGCCCTCCACTTATTATTCTCTGGGGTCTGAAGAGATGGTGGTATATGAATGGCAAACCCCCAAAATTTTGGGTTCAGCAGAACCTGAGATTTCTGGAAAATTTGTAGCAAACCAGCTTGCTACAAACTGGTTCACTCATCTTTACCGATTTTGGGTACTTGGGGTTATATCATGGCTTCAGTTATTGTAACTGCAAGAATAGCACTACATGCTATTGTCAAATGTAGCAAATCTGCTCTGAACATCAATGTGAACATAACTTTAGCATATATTCTGATTTTTTTTTACTTTTGGCACACACAAGGCACTCAGAAGACCTGTATCTTGGGGAAGTCATTTTCTCTGACAGAAGCAAAGTACATTTATATAGCAAAATTGGCAAATTTTCTGAAAAAAATAAGAAGAATATCAGTAATAAGTAGACTTAACCATGTAATAATGTATGTTTTCTATTTGACATAATTTCTCTTGGATTTGGTTTTATGATATTGGGTTACTATTCCTCATTATGGGGAATCAATGTCAACGTCCTGCTGCAATTTTTGTTATTGGTTTCAGTTTGGTGACGTTCCAATTCTTTTTGAATTCTGTTTAAAAGTTGAATTTTTATTCTCATCGTAAAGGTAGGAATGCAAGGTGGTCTTGAATGGGTTAATTGAGTAGCGTTTCGAGTTTTCATTGGGTTGTAAATGCTCCGTGTTTAATCTCTCCGGCTTCTTGCTCCATTTTTCACAATAGCTTTTGTATAATCCAGGTAGAGGTGTTTATTTTTCTTGGCAGCGGATACGTTGCTGCCTTGGACTGCTCTATACAAAGATGAGTAGTATGCAGAGTATATAGAGAACGCCGGGGGAGGGCAGGTATACTAATAAATTAAAATCATACAAGTGTAAAGACCGTACTTAACAATAAACATAACCACCCAACTCCCACCGTAGAGGGTTAAAGGTGACTAAACCTAAACATACAATGTTTTACATTAGGAAGCCATGAATAACAGTGACTGTGTATGTGTAAAACTTCCGATGCCTGGAAAGAACTGGAGATATTTCACATTATATTAACATTTGCAGTGCAAAGAAGAACAAAGTTGAGTTTCGCATTGTCAGACTCTGACTACAGTATATTTTATCTGGATTCCTTCATAAGTAGCCTGCTGTGAGCAATAAAATATATACTCTCTCCATCACAACTTTATCTCAAATATTCTTAGATAAGAGTCTGTAATCTTAACCTCAAGGACCTCTGGTTTTGGTTGTATTATCTTTAAGTCCTCCGTCTATTCTTAACGTGCCCATATACATTAGGTTATAGGAATTGGTGTTTTCCAGACAAATTTCATAAATGTCATAGACTAATATGAAAGGGCAAAACTTTAGGGTTTACCTTAACCCTCCCTTCCCATGAAGCCTCTCCACTGCCCATAGGCATGATGCAAACCAAGGATGGGTTTCCAAGATGGCAGCCATAGACACAGTAGAATGAGGAGGCCTGTATCTTTGCTTGGGACTAAGGCTAGGTTCACACCAGTGTTTGATTTCCATTCGGGGATTCTGTGCCTGAATCCACTTGAAAAAAGCGAAGATAAAAGTCCTGCAAGCAGGCGCATGCTCAGTATGCTCAGTGCTTCTTAGGGGGAATTCACATGGAGTAAAGTGGCGCGCAATCTGGCACGTATACGCGTGTCAGAAGTTTGCGCGCTCAAAAAAGATTCCATTGATTTCAATAGGAGTTACGATCGTATACATCGAGTAATTTTGCGCCAGTAATTTTGCAGCCGTAAAATTACAGGCGCAAAATTACGCGCCGTATGTGATCATATCTCCCATTGAAATCAATGGGATCTTTTTTTAGCGTGCAAACTTCTGACATGCGTATACGTGCCAGATTGTGCGCCACTTTACTCCGTGTGAATTTCCCCTTAGAACTACATGACTGTACCGCGCATGTTCAGTATACTCAGTGCTCCTTAGAACTACACAACCGTACCGTACATGTTCAGTACACTCATTCATGATGAAAGCACAATGAAGAGGATGAAGAGGAGGATTCATTTTCAAAGAAGGGGTGTACCTGAAATGAGGAACATGTGGAATGCAGATGATGCCGATGCTGTGCTCAGAATACAGGGGTAACGCCCCCGATGTGCCGTGAGATGAATTTGCATATCAGTAAAAAGCATTTTATTCAAAAATGGTTGATAGGAACAGAGGCAGGAAGGTAGGACGAGAATAAACTTTCTAAAGACTATTTCAACATGTGCTTATTGAAAATGATAAACTCCCTTTAAAGCGGTTTTCTGGGCTTATTCTCATCCTCATTCTTTTGGAGGTCACAACTCTTCCTATCAAATATTGCTAGGCAAACCTAGGAGTGGTTTTGGTTACAACTACATGCAGGTCAATATACATCAATGTATGGGGGGGCCACACGGTGGCTCAGTGGTTAGCACTGCAGCGCTGGAATCTTGGTGTTCAAATCCCGCCAAGGGCAAAAAACCATCTGCAAGGAATTTGTATGTTCTCCCCATGTTTGCATGGATTTCCATCCCATGTTCCAAAAAGACACACTGATAGGGAAAAAATGTACATTGTGAGCTCTATGTGGGGCTCTCAATCTACATAAAAAAAATATATACATCAATTTATCAGGTTCTTATGTAAATTAGATAATTTTGGCAGCTTTTGTTTGGGCATCAGAAGGTTCATTGCACGTTAAAGCTTCCAATACCAATTGAACATGTCCCCTATCTACCATATACCCATTGTAACACTGACATCTTCCCATGTGACATAGATGAATTGCTGTTTGTGTGCTCACTGTAGTTACACTTTGGGCACCAAATAGCTTGTCCTGCGAGTGGTCCAATGAATCTCTTGTCTATTGACCAATTGTATTATATATAACAGAGGGGGTATTGCACATTCAGTCAGCCAGTACCCACTCACACTCATGAGAGGCAATAACTTCCAAACATCTATCTGCAGATGGGTGCGTCTTCCATTTTGAAAAGATATTCTGACTTCATTTTATTCTCAGATCATGACATTCAGATTCTGTAAAAGCAAGCATTGATGCATAGGGAGCTACCTTCCAAAAGGTGGCACTAGAGTAAGTTCCCCTGTTAGATATCTATTGATAGATCTGTAGATGTGCTAATGAATTCATGAGGTTATATTGTATAGATATCCTTAGCTATAGCATGTTAACACCACACCTGTTACTAATATTAAGACCGGCAATGGTGAAGACCTTGTAGCATTTCTAAGACTCCCTGCTGCAAAACTTGTCATAAACTTTGTGGTACCAAATGGTGCTATAAAAACATTGGCAACGTTACCGCAATCTGTGACATGGAATGCATGTTTTTCTTACATATGTGTATATTTTCACCCACATGGTGCTCTCTACTACTGACATACAGAAATTGTTTAAGTATAACCTCTCCATGTCACAGGGGTCAGTAACACAATGTCAAATCTGCTCCTTCGCTCTTTGTCAATGTCAGAAGTGCTTGAGCGATGCATCCCATAATAAGTGTCAGAAACTCTCCATTAACATCAAAGGGGGCTCTCCCCCCATTCTTTTATCCCCTTGCCTGGTCCCTTCATGCACTGTGTTTATTGTCAGACTTCGCCCTTCATCCATCTGCCCCTCCTGTCCTCCTCCACCAGACAAAAGAGGAGTACATTACCAACCCATATAAACAGTGCAAAACCTTCCACCACTCCTGAGATTCTGTGTGAACTTGTAAAGCAAAGAATGCAAATAAATGGTGCACAAGGTCAGCCCTCGGGTGGGATAGAAGACACAGGGTTTGTGCTACTTGTTCAATACAAATAATTATTGGAGAGCAAGAACCAAAAATATCAAAAAGAACCAAAAATATCAAAAAGAACCAGAAATATAAAAAAATTACCAAAAAGTTGCGTTTTCTGTAGAATCTTTTACCATCATAGCATGTCATTTATATGTTATCGATGCTTGGATACATCCAATTCTATCAGTCATTGTAATGTCTTTAAGGGAGTCCTCAGAACCTTCTTCATTTCTGTTCATAACCAGTCATAACAGTATAGGATCAGGATGAACAGGGCTTTACACCCCAAAGTGGACATTCCTATATGGGACAATTATGGCCTATCCATAGCAGTTTCACCCTTACGGATCCAAACCTATCTCAAGAGCAGTTGTTCCCTGACCCCCATCTCATGGCTAGTGTGTGTACTGGTTGGCCGCGTATGCATCGTTGTCTCTATTCCATTGTATGGGATTTCTAAAGAATACCTGAGCTGGCAGGCTTGGCTAATGTTAGGACTCCTATAGAAATTAAAGGTGAGAGCGACATATGTGTGGCCACTTCTCCATCTACAACTGGAGTGAGATTAGGGTCAGGTCCTCCCCCTCTTAAATTAAAATGCATTTTGATTATAAGGACATGTGCATAGCCCTCTAGAACTGTTTCAATTTCTCATGTGGCCCCATGGGAAATTAATTGCCCACCCCTGGGATAGACAATATGTGTTATATATCCCAGGCATGCTTATATACACTTATTGCAGATTTCCCAACCACAATAATCCTCCAAAATTGAATTAAAATATATTTTTTTAAATGATTTTATTAGTGCAGAGACATGAAAAGATCACATTAGAAGTTCAAGTCCAAAGGTCAGCTGTATATGACCTTGGCCAAGACACTTTATCATCTTCTGTGTAATCTCAGATGGGCAGAGATTCTTTGCGTAGTTCTGTAGTACACTGTATACATTATATGATAGTAACACTGTAGAATAAGCAACCAATTCATATATTCAGGTACTCAGACCATTGTTCTGCATTAATAAAGCAAATATACAATCTACACGTTGGGTCTGATGGGCTTATATTTCTAAAATCATTAACAGGTATATAACATATGGCCCGGCAGAATGATTCTCCCATCCAGATGACTTAGCCCTTAATGCCAGGCTGACATATGAGGTTTCGGAACAGGAAATAACTGCGGTGCTTTTGTGATGAAGCTCTCTTTATCATACACAGAAAGTGACAAGTAAATTCCTCACAGATGTTCTTGAGGAGGATTTTCCAAGACCCCAGAATCCACATGTGCCCCCTGAAATTCCTATAAGCTTCCAATAACCGCAGGGAGAAAGCATCAGAGAGCCACAAAACTCCTTCCAATCTCCACGAGACAACCTGTCTGATCAGATCATCATATTTAATACAACAAAGGAGATTTTCAAGATTATAGGAAATTTGCCCAAAGGGAATGGCATAAGATAATAAAAATCTAGGCACACCCTGCTGATGTAGCTCCTCCACCCCAGTGGTCCGCACTGGTCTTTGTTCACTTGGCTATATGGATGATGTACTTGTAACAGTCAATCATTGGCCCCAGTAAAGTGCGGCACAAGACCGCCATGCCAGTGACCGAAGCTGTCTTGTGGGTACATGGGGATGTCATTGATGTTCCCAAGTAAACAAAGATCTGTGCCCATTTCGGGCCTTAAATTCTCAAGTATGAAACATATACCCTATGTGCCATAAATCTGGGTGATACATATAACTGATTATCAAGCTGGGGCTTCCTCCAGGACCCAAGTACTGACTGTGCATAGACATTTTCTGGTGTCATTGAGACCAGGGCTGTGGAGTCAGTAGTGCAAACCACCAACTATGATTCCAATTCTTCTACATTGCCCTCAAGGTGATGGGCAGACCATATACACAACTGACACAAAATCGTCAAACACCCAATGCTTGCCCTTTCTCACAGTCCATGCATACATCCCGCCATCCTCCCCAATGCCATATGGCTGTGATCCGCACGAATTTCATGTTACTGAGAAAGTTGCAGATTATATATTGATCCATTCTTTAAAATGGAGAATAATCTATTTTGCGCTTAGATCCTATACAGTGGTTTATACAGAGAGCCTTTGTATGTGGGCTCTTTCCAATGGCTAATCTGATGCACCCCATCCACGTCTTAGCAGGAAATTCCAATCTACCGGTAATTGGGAGCAATGGAAATTTAAGAACAACCCCTTTGCATGTAACAGACAATAGTGAGTGATATTATTTTTGTATAAAGTTATCAATTGGCCTCCTACAGCAGCACACGTGGTATATTGGCATTTGAGTCTGTACAAATGTCATAATAAGAAACATATAATGTGGGGTCACTATTGGGTCGACCTTGAAATTTTTAAGGTGAAAATTCAAGAGGGGAGGTGATAACTTTATTGAAAGTACAAAAATATCACAAGTTATAGGAACTAGAATTTTGGAGATAGAATGTTGTATTAGGGATTTAGTCCAATTGCCAAATTTGGAGTTGAAAAGGAATTTTTTCCTCTGATGGGGCAATTGGCAAGGACTTTTTTTTCTTTTCTCTGGATCTACTTGATCTAATTGCTAGTTGTCACTACAAAAAGGAGTCAGCACTTCCTTGTATGTCGGCACCCTAATACCAGAAAATCAAAAGTTGTCCAAAAGTTTAATTACATTTTAAATAAAATTTATATAAATTTACACAAGGAAAACTAGGGGGCTGGTAGTCTTGTGTCCTGGGTATTGGGCTCCATCCAGGCACTCTACAATGGTGTGGCCATCTAGATGTGGGGATCGGGCAGCTCGATCTTTGCTCCATGGGAAGAAAGGGGGTGTAATAATTTTGTCTCAGCATGTAGATAATCTGGTAGATACTAGCTATATTGTGGAGGGGTTCCGAATACTTCCCCAGTGTTATATGAAACCATGACTTATTTTAGGCACAAACATGGGAATTATAATAGCATGCTTTATGACACTACACAGACGGAGTGATTGTCACCGCAATGCATACACGATAATCAGAATCTGTATATTTATGCTCCTATATGTTTTGTTTATGGCAATCAGAATGACAGCGCACAAAGGCAGCCTGTACTTACCAGACCATCCAGCCTGATTACTAGGGAGGATACGGGAGGCAATGAAGACCTGCTGTCAGTAGGGTAACCCAGAAGTTGAGAATTACTTTACATATTTTCAAGTCTGTATGTATTTATAAACTAGTTTTTTTAAAGAATGGGTGTTTGTTACACGTGTTTAAAAATTAAGACAAAAAATAGAATAATAAAGAGTGACACTACAACACACGGATCACAGATGCCCCTGAGGACACAAAAATATAGTTTTTTTTTATATTGAAATTTTTTTAAAAAAATTTTGCTGCTGGCTTTAAATGTGGATGTTTGCGTGAGTTTCCTCCTGGTACTCCGGTTTCCTCCAACTCTCCAAAGACATACTGATAGGGAATTTAGATTGTGAGTAGAGATGAGCGAACAGTAAAATGTTCGAGATTCGATATTCGTTTCGAGTAGCTCCTCAATATTTGACTACTCGAATCGAATATCGAACCCTATTATACTCTATGGGGGGAAAATGCTCGTTTCAGGGGTAGGCAACGTTTGATCAAATTATACTTACCAAGTCCACAAGTGAGGGTTGGGCTGGATCCTCCGAGAAGTCTTCTCCTTGCAGCGTCCCTGCGGCATCTTCCGGCTCTTCATTCACTCTGCCAGGCATCGGGCCTGGGCAGAGTCGACTGCGCATGTCCGCACTACAAGCGGGCACGCGCAGTCGGCTCTGCCCAGGCCCGATGCCTGGCAGAGTGAATGAAGAGCCGGAAGACGCCACGGGGAAGCTGCACGGAGAAGACTTCTAAAGGTAGGAGAAGAACCAGCGTTGATTGGCCGAATGTATAGCATTCGGCCAATCAATGCTGGTTCTGCATCAAACTTTTCCATTCGAATAGCGAGTGGTACTCAATCGAGTACGAGTATTTCGAATACCGTAGTATTCGATCAAATACCTACTCGATCGAATACTACTCGCTCATCTCTAATTGTGAGCCCTATAAGGGACAGCGTTGATGATATCTCTGTTAAACGCTGCAGATTATGATGGCGCTATATAAGTAAGCAAAATAAGCCAAGATTATTTTACCACTTTGAGAAAAGGTTGCATGGCTCATTGGAAACAGGGGCACGGCTTGAGATTGCACCAAAAATTTTGGGTTAAAAGTGTTCCATATAGTAATGAGGGAACTTGTGAGAGAACATACAATTTGTCCATGGTAGGACTTGAACCCAAGATCCCAGTACTGAAAAGTAACAGTGATAACCACTGGGCCACCATGCTGCCCAAGTCTACCATTGGGTGATGTTAAGTTGAATAGAAATGTCTAAAGATGACCCGAATGTATTATCCAACACCAGCATCAGCGATAAATCTCATGCACCATCGGAATGTCTAGTCTAGACGGGATGAGCCAAAGGGGCAATTGCCCAGGAGTCCCCAGCACTGAATTCCTCTGGTCGCTCACAGTTGCAAGACATACAGTACAATAGCAGTCTGATAAATTTGAAGTGTTCCCCTGACATTATAAATGTGTTACTATGTGCCAGATGTTATTATGCGGTTTCTACTACTATTTTACTACTGTCAAGGCTTACATGGTTGCTGTCATTAGCACAGGCAGGGTGGTCAAGGATCAGGTATATAAAAACCCAATGTACCAAACATTACTTTATCCTTCAGTAGACATTGGTAAGACTTCTCTTATTTAGGTCACCCATACATTATATAACACTGCTACCATTTTTCCCTAGGGACTTCCAGCAACCTTGATTTGGCCCTTTGTGGATACAATGAATGACACCCATACTCATGTATACAAGCTGTCAAGCATACTCACTACTCTACTTCTTTCTTAATCGCTTACGACTCAAGATCATCTACATGACTTACATAAAACAATACAAGCCATTCGATTGACGAAGGATCCGATGACAATCTAAAGAGTTTGAGGACAGACATGTACACATGGTTGTCTGTTGCTGGCTATACAATGACTCAAACATGCTGGAGTTTCGGTAACTGTTGTCTATCCCCAAGATAAATCACGCTAAAATTGTCTGCCTGTTCTTGTTTCCATATGGATTAAGTGGTCAAGTTAAAGGTGAATGTTAATGGGGATCCAAGGTGTTAATGGTCAGCAAAAACATCTTTAGATGTCAGTAGCCTTATGTGTATGGTCAGGACACCATTAACTTGCTATGCTTAAGATATTACAGCAACCATAAAAATTCCAGGGCTTTGTTTATCTGAGCACTTTAGCCCAATGTGGAATCGCTTATACGCTTTGTCATTGTGCAGAGCTCCTATTGAGATGAATCAGCCTCGCAGCATAAAATACTTCCCACCTTTTACCTACAGGACACCATCATTCGTTCTGACGTTTCTCTTCCGCTAAACGTCCCCATGTGCTTTGCTAAATGCATTAATGTTCATGATATATTCCAAATTAATCTTCCGTGTTCTCCAAGAGATTGTGCATATGAAATCCCCACAGAGCTCTAGGTTTCTGCTCTAGATATGCACACATCTGCTCATTGACTGTTCGAAGTGGAGGATTTTAGAGCACTCTTCGTATTCCACGGTGGGGACAGGAAAATGAACAGACGTAGAGATTAAGGGGCAGCGCTATTGGAGGCCTGTGATCCACATGTACAGTGTAGACCTTTCATCAGCTGTTACTGCAGCAAGTGCTCAAGATAAATCCGTAAAGAGACGGCGACCGATGACAATGGTCTCCTCCACCATCCAGGCTCATCTAAGCAGGTGCTGATAGGCTGACTCTCGTAACAGGGAACTCCAAGTGTTTCATACAATTGTCTATTGTCCGACTGATGATTATTCCTCTATATTACAACGTGAAGCTCTGACCTCAGCGTTTTCCCTTCAAAAATACTCGAACTTATGAAATCAATAAGAAATAATAAAGTGAGCTTGGAAGTTTAACCCCCGGAGATAGCGACTTTACTGGCCTCAAAGTTCTAATATTAGAAAATTTTTGCTAGTGTTGTAAATGTTACACAGCAGTGAATCACTCATGTTATAAGTTCACCTAATAAATCACCAGAGGTAGACGGTGGACATGGAAAATATGAAAATGTCCAGCAGAATAAGACGCTAATGGCTATCGATGTAGATAGGGGGCGACAAGCACTATAATAAATGCAGTTTTATATACTTTATTTTCTAATTATATGACATTCCTCTCTGCGCTGTCTGGTGTCTGACCGCTAAAGGTGGCTCATATTAAGTCTTGGCTTGGTTCATTCTCAAAATGACAGGCTTCATATTTTAACCCAAATATAAGACATGCTCAGTATAGTGGAGCGGACAGTCTGAGATATTTATAAAGCCGGCACCTGGTGTTCTCATAGTTAACGCAGCCAGAAATATACATTTTCCTATAAATTTATTCAGCATATGTAGGGTTTATGACAAACATCAGACCATCAAGGAAAAAACATGCTGCGGCGACTGGAATAGTCGTAATTTTGTTTTGATTTTAAGGGACCCTGCAGGGTCCCCCTTACTAGGACTCATTGATCAGTATATGTAGGGGTGGGAGTATCCCGATAGACTCTCTTATTGTCACTGATGGATTAGAAATCTGTACTTTATAATCAGGGGCGTAACTATCGGGGTAGCAATGGTAGTGGCTGCCACAGGGCCTGGGACATTAGGGGGCCCGGCGACAGCCACTACCACTGCAGATTTTTTTTTTTAATAGGCCGTTAACTCCAGTCGTTAATTAGGCCGAGTAACTCCAGCAGTTACTGGCTGGCTCATGGCCGCCAGCACTTCTCCTTCTGCGGAGGCTGTGAGCAGGAGTTGGGATCGTTAAGTGAGGCCACGGGCCCATGAACCCCACAAACACTACCATTATGCTTGGGGGGTCTTTTTTTAGCAGGACCAGGTGTACTTTTTAGTTATACCATTTTGTGGAATTGCTATGGAGATTTGCCTTGGCCAAACTAAAATGACCACCACATTATACTCTGAGGACTCTATGAAAACAATTAAATAATAGAGATGAGCGAACAGTGAAATGTTTGAAGTTCGATTCGAGTAGCCGCTCAATACTCAACTGTTCGATCGAGCATCGAACCCCATTATAGTCTATGGGGAATAAATACTCGTTTAGCGGGAAACCACTATTTGACTCAGGAGAGTCACCAAGTCCACTATGACACCCCAGGAAATGATGCCAACACCCTGGAATGCAAATGGGACAGCAGGGGAATAATGTCTGAGGGCATCAAACATGCCCAAGTGACTGTATTACATCGGGATCCCTGTCAGCTTGCGATATGCGGGAGCTGACTTTTTCCCATAGGAATGCATTGACCAGCATTGATTGGCCGAATACCATACAGTGTACAGCATTCGGCCAATCAACGCTGGTTCTGCTGGAGGCTCGTCTGTGAGGAGGCAGAATCTAAGATCGGACCAGAATGGAGACTGCTGTGGACCGATCTTAGACTCCGCCTCCTCCAACAGAACCAATGCTGATTGGCCGAATGCAGTACTGTGTATGGCCAATCAATGCTGGTCAATGCATTCCTATGCTGATATGTAGCAGTGATGGCCGTGCGCTCAGCACAGCTACACCGGAGATGAAGCAGAGCTGAGTGTGCGCTGAACCCTGCTGCACACTCAGCTCTGCTGAGATGCTGCAAAGCTGAGTGTGCAGCAGGGTTCAGCGCACACTCAGCACTGCTACATCTCTGATGCAGCAGAGCTGAGTGTGCAGCGGAATATAATAATGAAACGTTTCACTATGACATGACTTTTGACTAACGGTTGCGTTTGCCTTAGAGAGCTAGAAATTGGATAGATAGGTTCCTAGGAGCTCTTAGAGTTTTCTACACTATGTTTTAAGCCTATTTAAAGTGTTATTTGTACTGAACTTATTCGTTCCAAAATGAACCTGTTACCTGAGCCTCAGAACCCAAATACTAAAAGAATCTTAAAAGGTTTGCCAATTTCTACTTACTTTATTGCCCTTATCCTGCTGTTCACCTTCTTCAATAAGTCACATGATCACTGGAATGGTGGGACCCCATGACAAACATTTGACAGTCTGAAAAGACCCCTGAGTATAATGATAGCAGTGTTTGTGGGGATCATGGGCCCGCAGCCTCACTTACTGATCCTGGCTCCTGCTCACAGATGCCTCCGCAGAAGGGGAAGCGTCGGTGGCCATGAGTAGGAGCCAGGATCGATAAGTAAATAGGGGCCGTTATCTGATGGAGAGACTTCAGCAGGTAACGGCCTATTAATTTTTAATTTTTTTTAAATCCACAGCGTTAGAAGGGCCCCCTAATGTCTCAGGCCCTGTGGCAGCCACTACCACTGCTGCCCAGTAGTTACGCCCCTGGATAATATGACTAAACCCCACTATCTAGAAGCTCTAACAGTTGAGGATTACATTATTCTAAATTTCTTCTAAATTCATTTGTTACCAAAGGACTGGTTAAGATAATAGCGCAAAGGTTACGAATAAAGTTGTCGACAAAGTTTATCATCATCCCATATTTGTGATGTATGTATTATGCATGTTGGCAAAACTTCATGGCATTTCTGGCAGCCAATTGTTCCGTAATCCTTGCACGACATGGAGAAAATGCCATTTATGTCTATCTTAGTAGAGCAGGTACACAATCTATCTCTATGTGGTTGACTGAAAAGCCTAAATAACGTATCATAAATTGTTACGAGTCCTAAAATATTATATCAACACAGATATGAAAGTTGCTGAAAGTATAATATATCATCTGACTTTACTGCATTGGATCTGCCAAAGCTGGGAAAGGTGTTCCAGCCAAGTGTGGTGACAGACAGGATCAGACAGGATTTAAATTTTAATCTGAGCCAATCCATCCCCCAACCCCATGAATACCCTCATATAGAAGTATTTGTCTGCTGGCATATGTATACAGACTCACATCTCTATTTCTGGTCACAGACACATAGGGAACAAAAAATAATAAAAGCAATATTGATCTAGAAATGAACTGATGAAATTGTAACATTAGGTTTTCAGCAGTCCTATTACTCCGTACCATAGAACGCAAAGCAATTCTGGGGCCAGGGACGATTGCTTACAACCTTTACAACTTGTCTATCACTCAACCCACGATACGTGAAATACTTGAGAATACGTGAGAATACTTGAGGAGACATGTTATAGAGACACAGGAGTCTGGAACGGCTATAAAATTATTGCTAAGGATTAGAGATGAGCGAACAGTAAAATGTTCGAGGTTCGATATTCGTTTTGAGTAGCCCCTCAATATTCGACTACTCGAATCAAATATCGAACCCTATTACAGTCGATGGGGGGAAAATGCTCGTTTCAGGGGTAGGCACCATTCGATCAAATTATACTTACCAAGTCCACGAATGAGGGTCGGGCTGGATCCTCCAAGAAGTCTTCTCCTTGCAGCGTCCCCGCGGCATCTTCCGGCTCTTCATTCACTCTGCCAGGCATCGGGCCTGGGCAGAGCCGACTGCACATTGCCGCACTACAAGCTGACATGCGCAGTCGGCTCTGCCCAGGCCCGATGCCTGGCAGAGTGAATGAAGAGCCGGAAGATGCCGCGGGGAAGCTGCACGGAGGAGACTTCTAAAGGTAGGTGAAGAACCAGCATTGATTGGCCGACTGTATAGCATTCGGCCAATCAATGCTGGTTCTGCATCAAACTTTTACATTCGAACAGCGAGTGGTACTCGATCGAGTACGAGTATTTCAAATACCATAGTATTCGATCGAATACCTACTAGATCAAGTACTACTCGCTCATCTCTACTAAGGAACTGAGTGTACATCACTCCATAGTTAAACCAGTTGGGGGAGAATTTTTTTAAGACCGTCTTACTCATGGACCCTGCTGGTTAAAAAAGGCATCAGAATTATTAAGAGGTTCTGGCCTCTTAAAGGGGTTGCCCAGGATAACCACTTTATCAATATGGAAAGTGAAAAAAATAACAAAATAAACCATTCTCACCTGTCCCCGCTGCTCCGGTGTCTCTCAGTGCAGTCCGGTCCTGCTGCTATAGTGTTTTCTTCCAGCAGAAGTCCCCACCGCACTATGATGTCCCATGTCCCTTTCCTTATGCTGCTGACTGGCCTCCACAGTCACGTGACCATTGAGGCCAATCAGCAGCCTAAGGAAAGTACATGGGACATCAGTACCAGTGGCCTCATGTGGTGAGGACTTCCATTAGAACAAGACACAGGAGCAGCATAAGACCTAATCTAGGTATTGGGAGTCCTGCATTCACTATAGTGGAAGCCATAGGACTGTAATTCGGTGGTGCTTTAATGGCAAAAAATGTCATCAAATGTTCACTAGTCTTTTGAAGGTGCTTTGAGAGTCCTCATATAAATGTGAGCATAGGGGGTGTAGGTGGGAATCCTATTGGGTGTAATTTATCAGACTCTGGCACAAGATCACATCTCTTCATTTATACTTCATTCTTCTTTGTAGATTCCCCTGTTTTTAAAAACATCCACCAAACATAACCTGGAAATGCCCACACAAAGCCTTGGCAGGAATGTACAGAATGTCTTTTGAAGAGAGCGAGAGAAATGTCTTATCAGAAATGTCTTATTATCTCCTTTCTTGTAGAAAGTGGAGGATAAAGAAAAGAGAAAGTGTAAAGTGAGTGCGAACATGTTGATAGGACTCAGATCTAGTAAGACAAGGGCGATGTAACAGCTCTGCAATATATTGGGTAGAAGAAACCCTCAAACAAGTCTTGATGTTAATTGTGAAGAAACACAGAAATTCTAGTGGAAGAGGAGCCTGGGATACGTAGATAAAAGCCTGGAAATATCTGTTTAGTGTCCAGGATTAAAGGGCTTTTTAGAGGGCAGAATGTGCGATTTCTTTCTGTTATATCATAGTTTCCAATCTCTCCCCAAGACTTACTATGGACAAATAACAGGCGCTATGACCAGCTATAATCTAGGGATTTAATAATATGAATTGTAAAAAGGGGGATTACACATATCTTTATGGAAAATCCCAATATCTGGTCACACCCGCTCCCAGTGGCTGGGAGAATACCGGGCGCTTGGATATATTTTTAGAAGCAATGGTATATGACAGCTGTAGTTGTTGAGCAGGGAGGCTCGGGGTCATTAATGGAGAAGATCTTGTGCAGTGCAGAATGTGTGTCCTGTACTGAAAGTGCCTTTTACATCCTTGGAGATGAAGTCAAGAACTTTGTGCTAATGATTTATCGAGAAGAGGCATCTGAATTACTAAGAGTTTACTTAACCGGGAGGTTTATACTTACATGGGAATATGGGTTGGGTCGTAGACACTGGTCATGCATTTTTTGTGATGAACATGCTGAAAAAGTAAAATTAGAATAATAATAGAATAGTAAAAATGTTCTAGAAAGGGGAAGTTTTATTCCAGAGAAATACTGTAGAAAGGAAGGCCATAACCGATTCTATATGGCCTTCACAATCTGAACTCCTATTCTTGGATTTCCTTCACATTCAGCAGAATTGCAATGTTCTGAACTAATGACCTTGGGACAAAAATAGTATTGGATTGGCCATACACTTTAGATCTCTACCAATCCCATCTGCACATGCATGCTCAGCTCATTCTCAATGCAGAAAGGGGAATAGGCCACTGCCAAAGACCTCTGGCATCCAATTATCTGTCCTGAGAACAAAAGTGTCGGGCATGTTGAAATCCAACCGCCTGATCCTCCTTTTCCACAACATTAGCTATTGAGGGTAAAGTCACATTGACACATTTTATAGAAAGAATTGGTTGTAGCCATTTCATCCATTGAAAGGGAGTCTACTCCCAATTCATCAGTGCATGGGACTGCAATACAGCCTCATTCCGTAAAATGAGTCCTTCACCAAAACCATCCAGGGTATGGGGACACTCGTCCACATTAGGGAGAGCGTGTGCCTACATAGGCAGTACGGAGACTTACAAGTCATTCCTGCTCCGCTAGGGATTATGGGTAAAAAATATGCAAATCTATTCTCCTGGATGGAACTAGGAGAACAGAGTGCACTCTGTACACCACCCTATAGAGGGCAGCATCCTTAACGACTCAGTTATAAAGTCTTTTAATCATAATGTGGATTTAATTGCTAAATCAGTATTTCTGTCCCAAAAGGAACAGATTCCTAGCTATGGACAGCACTGTTTTGGCCTATTGGGCCATCCTCAGCATAGCGTAGGGATACTGATTCAGCAGAGTGAGAGACTATAGACCAGGGTATGGGGACACTCGTCCACATTAGGGAGAGCGTGTGCCTACATAGGCAGTACGGAGACTTACAAGTCATTCCTGCTCTGCTAGGGATTATGGGTAAAAAATATGCAAATCTATTCTCCTGGATGGAATTAGGAGAGCAGAGTGCACTCTGTACACCACCCTATAGAGGGCAGCATCCAGGAGAATAGATTTGCATATTTTTTACCCATAATCCCTAGCGGAGCAGGAATGACTTGTAAGTCTCTGTACTGCCTATGTAGGCACACGCTCTCCCTAATGTGGACGAGTGTCCCCATACCCTGGTCTATAGTCTCTCACTCTGCTAAATCAGTATCCCTACGCTATGCTGAGGATGGCCCAATAGGCCGAAACAGCGCTGTCCATAGCTGGGAATCTGTTCCTTTTGGGACAGAAATACTGATTTGGCAATTAAATTCACATTATGATTAAAAGACTTTATAACTGAGTTGTTGATGATGTTAAGGATGCTGCCCTCTATAGGGTGGTGTACAGAGTGCACTCTGTTCTCCTAATTCCATCCAGGAGAATAGATTTGCATATTTTTTACCCAAAACCATCCATACTGAGTTATAAGCACAGTCATGTACCTGGGGCTCACATGAATAAAATGATTTTTCTCTTTTCCCATCAGTTCTTCTATTGCTATTAATTCTTTCTTGGTATGCCAATGGGTTGTGAGGGATTTGTGATGCCAACTATAAGAGTAGAGGAAGAGAAGCAGAGATCTATGATAAATGGGTTTATGTGATTGGGAGCTGGATTTCAAAACTTAAAAAAGCAAAGTATAACCTGACAGGACTCTTAGGAGACCATGTGAGAGTTCTGGTTACCCCATCACACACAGAGATTGATACATTCGGTGTATACACACTGATAGAGAGAAAGCTGTCAATCACTTTGTGTAAGCAGGGTAACAAGGATATAGCTATTGAGGGTGGAGGGGTAGTGACTGCTACCCCTCCTCCCCTAATAGCTATATCCTTGTTAGCAGTCACTACCAGGCCCCGGATCTAAAGGGGCCCCCAAAGGTCTTTCTGTTGTGAATTGTACAAGGTAAGTAGGGGCCCCATACAAATTTTACATTGGGTCCCAGGAGCTTTGCAGTTACGCCTCTGCAGGGTAAGCAGGACTCTCACTGTCTTGGTTTGGAGTCCTGTCTGTTAGGAGTATTTAGGTTCTTTAATTTCTATTTTTCTTACCTGGGGAGTTTTTGGCTGCGCAGTGTCTGGGGTGGCATCCTGGCGCTGCGGGGTTGTCCTGTCGTGGGTATTGGTGCACACCTTCTGACTTGCACGTGCGCACTGATGGTAGGCAGCTTTATCTCCTGGTTGATTAGTCTGTCCTCCCATTTGCACCTGGGAGGAGGGGTCTCTTCTCTGTATTTAAACCCATGCCTCCCATGGTTCTGTGCTGAGTGTCGCTTTTACAGAGCTAGGCCTTAGCAGGAGGAGTAGGTGATGTTCTGGGATAGAGGAAGTTCCGTGGTTGATTTTTGGGAGGTTTGGGTGAACGAGTTGGTTTGTGTGTTTTCCCTTCTGTGTTCACCAATCCTCCCTCTGTGTATAATTGACTGTGTGAGTGAATTGCCTTATCCTTTGATTTCTACTCAGTTTCCCTGTGTTTGTTTCCTAGTGTATGGTTCCTTCCCATATTGGTTTGGGGGAATCCTTTCCCACATTTTTCCTGTGTGCTGCTTGTGTTGTTAGTCAGCGCACACCCTTGTCAGTCCCTGTCAGTAGCAGCTTCACTTGTTCGTTAGGGGTGACCCCCTTTAGTCTCCAGTCCCTAGAGTTCTTATAGGGCATTCCTTCTCCCACTTCCCTCTAGGCCTACGGAATCAGTGAGAGAGGAGCTGTCGGGGTCAGGCTTAGCCTGAGTACAGCCGACCCACACCCGTGAGGCAGGGACCGGGATAGCTAGTGGGAGTAGTGCAGGGCGAGATTCCCTACTGCTATCCCTTAGCCCCGTTGCAGCTACCTGGACTGACATAACACTGTCTTTATTAATAAATCTTCCCCTAAATTATATAAACCTTATATCACAGAGTTCAGCTTCAATCCCTCCATTATATCCTGTTCAGACATGTAGAGAGAAAGGCAGGAGCAAAGAAAGAAAAGACCATTGTGTATGTGGGCTGAGTACAAGACCATTAATATATAGATTATATAGTATTATTGATATGGTGCAATCCTTTAATTGACCCTTAGCAGTGTTATAAAATAATACAAAAATGAGTCGGAAACCCCTTTAATACACAATTGCAATAGAATGAAGGATTTTCCCATTGCCACAATTAAGTACATGTATAGTATAACTAGATTGCACATATTGTAGATGTTACTTTTCACTTTACCCCCAAGGCTATACATTTTTCTCTATTAAGGTAAGCTTTTTTCAGCAGGATATATCCGCGTGCACATGGCCCGGTCATGATAGATGGAGTTTTAATTAACTGACTTTGCCTATGCTGCAGAATGCCGGCTACTTGTGTTTTCCTTTTAGATGACAGCGTGGGGCCTGAGCCTGTACGGTGTATACCTTAATTATCCGCACAACACTCTCTCTTCCTGGCAGCTGTTCCCCTGTGGTCAGACTTGTGGCAGAGCTGCATACACAGACTAATGACAAGCAGAGACTGTGACAGATCAAGTCATCTGACTTTTATAGTCATTCCAACCACATCTTCTCTTTTTCGTTCTGAACTAGTCCATGACTTCAGCTACCAACGCAACAAATGTAGATTTTATGGCTTTAAAGGTCCTTTTAGCCATAGAGGCTTTTTATCATTTAAATATCCACAGATAGGCGCCAGCACTTTGCAAACAGGGCTCTCATTGTGTGCACTAACTCTTATTCCTGGCACAATTTCTATTTTTAAATCGAATTCACATTAGAAAAGTATCCCATTTAAGCGTTCCAAACATTAAAGGGAGTCTATTACGAGAACCCAGCTTTGCTGATATATAGGTTGGGGTCACCTGAGTCAAACTGTGTTTTTCCCTGGTGAATTGGTTTCTCCTTTGCTGAGATATCACCATTTTTGCCAATATGAAAATGAGCTCTTTGGAGCGTGAGGGTGTTGCTGCTTATCTCTATAAAGCATTGGCAATATTGTTATAGATCCAAAAAGCTTATTTTCATATTACGGAGGCAATTCACAAGAGGAAACACAGTTTGGTTCAGATGATTCTGTTGTTTCATGTCATATATAGAGAAGTGCTGAACACTACCGATATGAAGAAGCATTGAGATGAGATAGAAAACTTACTAGTAGCAGCAGCAGCATGTCTGCTTCCTCTTTCCTCCGCTACCCATGGACTTCTATGGGCAGTGTGCAATCTACCAGTAATCCCTCGGTGAGCTGACTAATTTTCTGGTCTCCCATGATAGATTTAGCAAAAAATACAGAAACAAATTAACAGTTTTGGTGGAAAGATGTGCAAAGCCAATAAATGATTCAGAGGCACCAAGCTCAGTTGAGTTTTTCTATCCCCTTATTTTACAGATCAGTGGACGTCTCAGAACCTAGAATCTTACCAAACTTCTGACATCTTACCATGCCATGTCAAAACTTACATAATGATAACACTAATCCTATGCAGGGAACTCGGAGCTCTATGTCAAGTCAGATCTCCAACTGCTCTATGGACATTGTGAAGTGGAGAGGGGTATAGTGTGGGAGAACCGCTACTTTTTCCCCAAGACTGTTGCAGTATGCACAGGCGTTTAGCTTGTAGGTCCCGGACTGGAGTAAAGTTTGGGCCAGTCCTGCAGGGCAATCCATTCCAGGCTTGGAAACAGACCAGAAGAGCTCTGTAAGTAGCATAGGTGTGCTGGTTAGTGAGAGGAGAGAGACTGAAGCACTGACACAGTCAACCAGCCTGAGAAAGCTCTGCCAAAAAAAGACGCTGTTAAAGTGCCGGGTATGTGTACCCCTTGTTTACTTGTAAACCCTGTTTTGTTAGGAGCTCAGCAGTAGGCTGACCCCCTGGTTAGCGAGGGAAGAACTCGTTTAGTAAGCCGCCAGACAGGCGTAGGTCTTTATTTGCATTTGTTTGTTTTGACATGCTGAGCTGCTGAGCAGCACTTCCTGTACCTTTAAGCTTGTCTGCTGCAATAAAGACTGCTTTTGGGAAAGAAACCAGAGCTTCTGAATCCCCCGTACATGACAATATATTAAGACGTGAATCAGCACAGGATTTTGGATCTAAATATTCTAAAGGGTTGTTTTGAGACTTTTTCAAATTATTTTATATTGCTGCTAGTGGGCTAAACACTTGTCCCTCGACCTTCTTCTCCAGAGATTGCAGGTCCTTTTGGTCGTATACAGTTCCTGTGCTGTCTGTGTATGATGATGGCGGCAGCCAGTTACAGGCCTCAGTGGTCACCTCTTCGTACAACATGTCACATTTGCTCTTTGGGAAGAGGTCACCACTGAGGCCTGTGATTGGCTGCAGCAGTGTCTCGACACAACCGGAACACCACTGGTGATGTCAGCCAGAGGACCTGCATGCAGATAAACAGAGCTCCCGCTGCTGGAAACAGAGGCTCAAGAAGACGTAAGTACTGAAGGTTATGTTTATTGGCCCATTAGAAGCAGCTTTAAATAATATATAAAGAACATCCCTTAAGGTGGAGATTCACTTTCAGATATAATGGTATTTAAGGAGATAAAAAGCCATAAATAATAAAAAAAAACAAATAGCATTTTATAGTGAATTTATTGTATGATTTATTTTACAGTGGACCACAGAAAAGAAACATCCTTTATCCTTTATATACAGTCCTATGAAAAAGTTTGGACACCCCTATTAATCTTAATCATTTTTAGTTCTAAATATTTTGGTATTTGCAACAGCCATTTCAGTTTGATATATCTAATAACTGATGGACACAGTAATATTTCAGGATTGAAATGAGGTTTATTGTACTAACAGAAAATGTGCAATATGCATTAAACCAAAATTTGACCGGTGCAAAAGTATGGGCACCTCAACAGAAAAGTGACATTAATATTTAGTAGATCCTCCTTTTGCAAAGATAACAGCCTCTAGTCGCTTCCTGTAGATTTTAATCAGTTCCTGGATCCTGGATAAAGGTATTTTGGACAAACAATTCAAGTTCAGTTAAGTTAGATGGTCGCCGAGCATGGACAGCCCGCTTCAAATCATCCCACAGATGTTCAATGATATTCAGGTCTGGGGACTGGGATGGCCATTCCAGAACATTGTAATTGTTCCTCTGCATGAATGCCTGAGGATTTGGAGCGGTGTTTTGGATCATTGTCTTGCTGAAATATCCATCCCCGGCGTAACTTCAACTTCGTCACTGATTCTTGAACATTATTCTCAAGAATCTGCTGATACTGAGTGGAATCCATGCGACCCTCAACTTTAACAAGATTCCCGATGCCGGCATTGGCCACACAGCCCCAAAGCATGATGGAACCTCCACCAAATTTTACAGTGGGTAGCATGTGTTTTTCTTGGAATGCTGTTTCTTTTTGGACGCCATGCATAACGCCTTTTTTTATAACCAAACAACTCAATTTTTGTTTCCAAAATGAAGCTGCCTTGTCCAAATGTGCTTTTTCATACCTCAGGCAACTCTATTTGTGGCGTACGTGCAGAAACGGCTTCTTTCTCATCACTCTCCCATACAGCTTCTATTTGTGCAAAGTGCGCTGTATAGTTGACCGATGCACAGTGACACCATCTGCAGCAAGATGATGCTGCAGCTCTTTGGAGGTGGTCTGTGGATTGTCCTTGACTGTTCTCACCATTCTTCTTCTCTGCCTTTCTGATATTTTTCTTGGCCTGCCACTTCTGGGCTTAACAAGAACTGTCCCTGTGGTCTTCCATTTCCTTACTATGTTCCTCACAGTGGAAACTGACAGGTAAATCTCTGAGACAACTTTTTGTATGCTTCCCCTGAACAACTATGTTGAACAATCTTTGTTTTCAGATCATTTGAGAGTTGTTTTGAGTAGCCCATGATGCCACTCTTCAGAGGAGATTCAAATAGGAGATCAACTTGCAATTGGCCACCTTAAATACCTTTTCTTATGATTGGATACATCTGGTTATGAAGGTCAAAGCTCACTGAGGTTACAAAACCAATTTTGTGCTTCAGTAAGTCAGTAAAAAGTAGTTAGGGGAATTCAAATCAATAAAATGATAAGGGTGCCCATACTTTTGCACCGGTAAAATTTTGGTTTAATGCATATTGCACATTTTCTGTTAGTACAATAAACCTCATTTCAATCCTGAAATATTACTGTGTCCATCAGTTATTAGATATATCAAACTGAAATGGCTGTTGCAAACACCAAAATATTTAGAACAAAAAATGATTAAGATTAATAGGGGTGCCCAAACTTTTTCATAGGACTGTATAATATAAAAACTTGATTTAAACAAGATGTCAATTCCTGGCAACACTTTCCCTTTAAATGTTTATTCCAGGGGACTAGTCACTTTCCCTACTCATGTCAGTTTACTTTAGCAATCAAATCCATGATTCCCTAAGCTGAAAGAAAGCAATGAGCAGCTAAGCCCCTGTCAGGCTCAGCCTAGGCTGCATTATACAGCAATCAGCACGGCCCAAAAAGTTAGGAAAAGCAATCACCGCATGTAACAGGCATTACATATATGGGGGAATGTAGATGCCTGTTAACATGAAGAACCAAAATCTAGTCTTCAGGGTTAAGAGAAATGCATGGTCAAGGTCAGGTCATTAGTGACGCAGCAAATGGTCATTCACAACAACTCTACAAAACCCCAAGAGGGAGGAAACCATCACAATGTGACCACCTAATGGAAGCTTTACATTCATTACAGTCAAGTTCTGGCCGGCTCAAAGATACAATTAACTACTAAATATGGGCAACATGACAAGGGAACCTCACTGCAAAACTAGCCATAGGACCATGTCAATTATATCTCCTAGATAGCTAATATTCTTAACTAAATGAAGTGAATGACCAAAAGAGAAATCTAAATCCAATCAATATTTGGTGTGGTCTCTGCCCTTCCCCTTCCATTAATTCTTCTAGATACACTTGCAGACAGTTTTTGAAGGAACTTGGCAGGGAGGCTATTCCTGCCATCTTGGAGAACCAAGCACAGATCTGTGGATGTCAGCTTGCTCCAATTCTTCTGTCTCTTCATGTCATTTTAGACAGACTGGAGGATGATGTGATCAGGGTTCTGCAGGGGCCTGATCATCACTTCCAGGACTCCTCCTCCAAAGAGCGATCACACCAAATATTGATGGGATTTAGATTACTCTTTTCTTTATTCACTTCATTTTGTTAATTGACACAAGATAATCTATTAACACTTCTATTTTTGAAAGGAAAACAATTTTGCAACATATTTTCAACACATACCTGTATATAAATATAATGAAGAGTTAGCAATATCTTGTTAGTGGAAAATTTTTCCTTCATTTATGGATGTAAATAGTACCACAAGACTGAGATGGCTGTAGTGAGATCATAAATCATGAATGCCTGATGATCAATACAATATCCCCATCACAGATGGATCAACAAAAACACAACAATAGCAGGATGAAAGAGAAATATTACTAAACAATACTGCTAGAGATTAGTCACAGACCCCACTTCCCTAACATAAAGAATGTGCAGACACTTGTGTGTGAGTGACCCATAGAGGCTCCAGAATGATGGAGTGTAAGTGGCTATCCATCATCTGGGGAAGTGCCACCACATGTCCCCCACATAACACCACTGTCCAGATAAACGTTTGCAGACTGTGAGTGTGACTTCCAGGGTCCGGCTGTGCTGACAGGAGAGTGGGAACAGATAAGCTCTCACACTAGTGCTTGGATCTGGAGCTTTTAAAGTTCATGTGTGCGGTAGGAAGAAAACCCTGCACGGTACAGATTCTTTGCATTTGTTATATACAGTTCCTAGATAACCGTATTAAGTACTGTGGGAATCTTTCTAGTTCTCCATTGTGGTTTAAACAAGTATTTAGATAAAGTAATCCATCCTGCCTAAAGGTGGTGTACACTAAAGATGATAAAACCCACCGATTATGCAGGATGGGCCTGCGCGGGAGTGTCCCAACTCTCTCCTGACAGATTATCAGGGAACTCAGAGGTACGGACCAACGAATTGTCAAGCAGTAACTTTTTCCCCTCACCCATTTAGAACATATGCATCTAATTTATATAGCCAGGTCTCAGATCTATTAAAGGGGTTGTACAAGACCTAGCAAAGTTGGTTATCGATGCCTTATCCATGTGATAAGTCATTGGTATTAGAACAGTTGGGTCCAACACCCGGACGCCGGGTCGGTCAGATATTTCAGCCATCTGAAGCCTTAGGTCCCCTTCACTCGGAGGATACGCTGGCTGATTTTGAACGTGTAAACATTCCGAATCATCAGCGTTTAAAACAGGTCCCATTGCTTTCTATGGGAGCCGGCATACGCGCGCTCCCCATAGAAATGAATGGGAAAAAGCAGCCCATTCATTCAGGGGCCCTTATATGGCTGGAGCCAGCTTTACTCCTATTCCGGTAAATGGGAGCAGAGCTGCACACCTCTGCCCCACCGCAACAATGTACGTCGCTCCATATATTACATATAGATTCCTATCCGTACAATGTAGCGGATGGCACCAGGAGTTGCAGCCTTGCTCTCATTCACTTGAATAGGAGCAGAGCTAGTTCCATCCATATACCTGATATGGGTGACAGAAGGATACTGTCTGTGATCAGTGCTGAAGAACAACTCCCATCCCATGTATGAGACCGTGATAGCACTGGGCAGTACTGTCAGTGACCGACTGCTTCACCCCAAGTCTGGAGTGGAGTGTGGAGTAAGGAGCGCGATTGGAAATCCTTCCTCCCAACCGCAGTCAGGCTGTATAATCAACATCAGGCCAAGTGAAGATCACTCTACACAGAGAACTAAATGATCCTGAAGTCTTTCTTTTCCTTCTTAGTTGCTATGACTCCTCGTATCTTTTCTATCTGCTATGAGCTTGTATGTGTTGTTTCTTGTAATATATTACTGTATTATCATGCTGCTGTAACACTGAATTTCTCCATGGTGGGACTATTCAAAGATTATCTTATTTCATCTTAGGCGGCTTCCAGTAGCTTAAACAGCTGATGGTGTTTCAAATTCTGACTGATGTGACACTGATGACCTCTCCTGTGGATAGGTCATGACACCCCTTTAAGAGGCTTGTGCTTTTGCTTTCATGCCTAGACTGCCAGTTTTATTGAAGGTTGAGATTGTCTTCTCACAATGCTATATCTTATGATACTTGACAAGCTTTGCAGATGATGGTTGATGCTATTTGTGTTGGTTCATCAGAGCTTGGGACAGGTCAAGGGAATCATAAACCGAAATAGAACATGAAACAAAATCCCATAACTGTGTTCCTGGTTTGAACAGGGAAATAAAATAAAGCCAAAAACAGCATTTAGGTTTCTCGAAAATAAACATTTCTTAACTAACATTTTTTTTTTTTTTTTTTTTTGGGGGGGGGGGTGTAAAACATGATGTAGAGCAGTAATCTATCTCAAGGATGAACAAACCCTTGTTAGGTGCAAAAAATGCAGCAGAATAGAACAGTATACCCAGCTTGATCCAAGAAGTCGGGATATATTTATTCCAATGGACACATCCAATGAATGACGAAAGTGTACAATTTTGTCATCCAGGTATCCTATGCAACGTTTCGGGTTACCCCATCATCAGGCTGAAAGGAAATGGGAAAAAACATACAATGAGTTAATGTAATACAAGAAATAATGAACATACGTGGGATAACAATGAAAATACAGGTAGACGTAGACATCAATGATCAAGATTCAATCAAAAAGTTAATAAACCAAAAATATTAATTTTATAAAATACATATTAGCTCCAAATGGTATAACGGAAGATAATAATAGGAAACTAGATTAACGTTCCAGAGATGCAGCTTTTTTGTTTCAGATTTTGTTGTGTTTTTTTTTTTTGAGCCAAAGCCAAGAATAGCTACAAAAGGAATGGGAAATATAGAGGAAGTTTTTATACTGCACATTTTTACTGCCCAGACCCATGCCTTCTTGCTCCTGCATTATGACACTGATAGCAGTCAGGAGAGGAGAAAGACTGAAGTAGTGACAGTAGAGACTGGCATACATTACTACTGTCTAAACATGAGACGCCTGAGCATGGATACGCAGTTTTGGGGACAATTACTGATCCTTGCTACTGCTATGATGACACAGTGCAAGAGGAAGTGCCCCTTCACACGGCGTAAGCGCTCAGCTCATTCCGAGCCGTACACGCGAGTGCTTCTAAAACACTTCCCATTCACTTCAAAGGGAGCGCTCGTAAAGCCGGCTTTACGCGCGCTCCCATTGAAGTGAATTAGAAGTGTTTAGAAGCGCTTGCGTGTACGGCTTGGAATAAGCCGAGCGCTTACACCGTGTGAAGGGCCCCGAACCGTGGTTTGTAGAAAGACTGATCTGTCTGTCAGTGTCAGCAGGAGCAAGCAGGGAGTTTCTGATGGACCCCCTACACCTGGGGACATGCTTGGAAGAGGGGGCACTATGGAGGTATTATCTGGTGTGGGGAACAAATATGGGTTTATTATACTATGTGGGGGCATACTGGCGGCATCATACTGGATAACATGAATAGGGCATTTTATTGTGTGGGAACACTACTGGGAATTATACTGTGTGGGGACACAAATAGGACATTAGACATTTTCATTAAGGTGGCATTATACTGTGGGGGGACAATATAATGTATGGGGAGAACTAAGGGAACTTAATACAGTTTAGAAGAATTATACTGTATTTGGGATACTACGTGGACATTATACTGTGTGTGGGCACCAAAGGCACATTACACTATATCAAGATTATTAAGGGGGCATTATATTGTGTGGAGGCGTAAAGTGCATTATACTGTGTAGGCCCCTAAGGAGCATTATACTTTATTGGAATAGTAAGGAGGTTTCATAACACAAAGGAGGATTGTTACTGTATGGGGACACAAAGAGAATGAATTGGGTCAAATAATACCAATGCAAGCCAAAAGAAGCCAAGTATAAAGGTTCCTATGCCGATAAATGTACACTGCCTATCTATCTAACTATCTATCTATCTTCCTATCTATCTATCTATCTATCTATCTATCTATCTATCTATCATCTATCTATCTATCTATCTATCTATCTATCTATCTATCATCTATCTATCTATCTCCTATCTATCTATCTATCTATCTATCTATCTATCTATCCATCCATCCATCCATCCATCCATCTATCTATCATCTATCTATCTATCTATCTATCTATCTATCTATCTATCTATCTATCTATCCATCCATCCATCCATCCATCCATCCATCCATCCATCCATCCATCCATCCATCCATCTATCTATCTATCTATCTATCTATCTATCTATCTATCTATCTATCTATCTACCTACCTAGAGAGAAAGAGGCACAGAAGATGAGAAGATGAGGTGTTCTTTTTTTATAGGTGACAATTGAATTTCTGCAGAAGTGTCTAAATACTTAGGGAATCTTCAAGGGGATTTGACAACGGGTGGAATACAATTGCTTAACAGGCAGATGTTCCACAAGACACACGCCATGGATTATATCATCAGCTTGGGAACCATGATTGGGAAATAGCACATCAATAACAATATTATTTCCCAATAGCTGGCATAGTTCCCGACTTTTTTTTCCATTTAAGCGTGTTTATTCTTCTGTAAATATGAGAAGTATTTTGAAGTAGCAGCAATGAAAAATGCATAAATTAATATTCTTTATTATAGTATTTGTGACATGCATAGACATACACATTTCTATGAATTTTTGTTGCGTGTTAACTAAAAAGTGGTTGGGAAAACCTTACGGCAACAAACCATAGCATGCAAGGTCTACATTTTGAACTGAACCGCCAGCTGCACAGCCAATGGGGGCAACTAGATTCTGCCCAGCAAAATCACGGCCGCAAAATAACGCGGCATATACGATCCTAACTCCCATTGAAATCAATGGGAGCGTTTACAGCGCGCAAACTCTCACACGCCGTATACGTGTCACATCACACGGCAGGTTACATCGTGTGAACTTACCCTAACACTGTAGTAATATTTGTAATATTCTATCAATATATCTGTTATATTGAGTCTGCTTGGAGTAGGTGGTAGACTCCCTGTAGGGATTATACATAGAGTGACTGTTTATTTGTTAAAAATTTTGTTTCCAAACCATTTTAATCTGTTTACACGCCAAGAACAAAAGTAGTTAAACTTTTGGCACAAAGTGATGATGCTTAATTTTGGAGACAATAGTTGTACAGTATGTACAGGCGATCTCAACATGTCTAGAACAATCAGTAACAAGTACTTGGGGGCATTATATGTAACTGGGGTGGAGTCGGTATCTGAACTGACTGCAGCCAACTACCTGAACACAGCATGCTCCGCTATTAACCCCATAATGTCCTGGCTTTCCATATTATGCAGCACCAGGACTCGGATTCTTTGGTATTTTTTCTTTGATCACTCCTATTGATAGACTGTTTGGGCTAATGAAAGAGAAGTCCTGTCCTTGTAATCCGGTGCCCTTACAAACAGGCTCGACACTTTTGGAAAGGTGCATCAAACTGGGTAAGGTTTATAACTTTACGACACGTTTATGAAACAAAGATATACTATATGGCGCAAAAGTCCACCAAGATTAAATTGGCATCAACTTAGTTGAAGATTCAATTGAGACAGAATTTTGATGTCCAGAAGACAGATTTTTTGGGACGTCAGAAAAATGAACCAGAATTTTGGTGTATCGGAAAATGAGCCTAAATTTTGGTGTATCGGAAATTAACCAGAATTTTTGTGTATCAGAAAATGAACCAAAATTTTAGTGTATTGGAATATGAACCAGAATTTTGGTGTATTGGAAAATGAGCCAGAATTTCGGCAAGTGGGAAAGTAAGGCAGATAGATGAAGGTCTGCTCCCCCAACTTATAAATATGTCTAAAACTATGGACATGAATGTATAGTTTAAAGTATTTTAGAGCAGATTAAGATATAGTTTTCTGGAAAACATTCTGTATAACTTGTTATTTATCTTTTGAAATCTCTGCTCTTTCTATGATGAGAAGTCAAAGGGGTGGTCCTATCAGTGATTGACAGCTATCTCTGTGTGCAATCACTGATAGGACCGCCCCCTTGACTTCTTAGTATAGAACGAGTAGAGATTTCAATAGATAAAAAATTGTTGTACACAAACCTGAACGTCAATCTGCTCAGCTCCTCCTGCTCAGTAACATATTGCCAGCAGATGGCAAGGCATTGACCATGTCACAATTTCCCTTTAAGACGGAAAAATTACCTAATAATAAAAAATCGATCTGAAGTCAAAAGAACTAACATTTTAAAAAGGCGCCGTACGCTAGGATGTCTATATCCCAAGTTGTATCAACATTCAAAGCCTTAATCCTGATAAAGATCAGCATCTTCCGCCATCACAGCCCTGGATACAGAATCATCCTTGAAGTGTTTTTGAAGTCGTCGTACTCAAGACTTCTAGTTAATACAGCATGAAGTTACTTTCCTGCACCGGATAGGATTCTGCTCTGTGCACTTCAAGAGGGCTCATCAAGTGAAGAATAGCACTTGTACTAATGGCATTTTCTGTCAGAAAATAACTATAAGTACTTCCAAAAATGTAGAATCCCGCTGCAGACACACCCAGGTCCTAGCACAACATTTTTTAATCTATCGCAGGAAAATTCTCTTATGTCTTTAAAATGGCTTCGTAGCATCCAGTCTTCAGTATTATATTCATTTTTGGAATTCTAAAAATCTAGATAAATCTAATTTCTCTCAAACATATAGTTCTGATTCATTGCGTCCAACATATAAAGAAGTTTTTATTACATGTTGTCTGCTGTGTCTGCCAGACAGTGTCATATTTTCACATAGCTGTGCTACAATTCCAGTGTACGGAGTTGCATAAGGCGTCCATTGAGCCTCACAGCACCTGATTTTATTCTAAAGGCTTTCGGAAAAAGCAATGGGGTAGATTCATGTTCCCTGTGCCAGCGCTCCAGTTTATAGCTGTCATAGATTGCAGGGATCATTTATATTGGTAATATGGTGTCATAAACCTGGCAAATCTATGCTCGCAACACGGTCATAGATTTGTGCAAAAATTTTCAGTTTTATCATTACTTGTAGGCCAGAAACTGGTGTCTAAGGTGCCATACATCTCCCCCGTTGTAACATGTTTGATAGCATTTGATCATGGTTGCTTTTTCATGGCTTATTCATCAGATAATTAGCATATAAGCAATGGAAAAAGCTAATGACTTTTTGTGCCCCACATGCCTCTTTCTTCATATGCGGTGGAGTGGTGGACATACTGGGTGTGGGGCCATTTGCCCCATCAGATTTATTATCCTTCTGTTTAGATGCAGGGACCCTGGAATATGCATCTAATTTATGACCACATAGCATTGAACCCACTCCCCTATGACCACCCACTACCATTGTGCTCTTCCTTCTTACCTCGATGCCCCTTTGATTCAGTGCTCACAAGTTCTATCATCCATGGTGATCACTTCTTGCTGAGTGAAGGTGTTGTCGGTCACTGCTGGGCAGCTGGTAAGGCTGGTACCCTGATAGTTCACCTCACGCATATAAAGAATGCAGACATGATTTTACTGGTGGCATACTAGTCAATATAATGGCTTGGACCTAAAGTATGGAGAAAGGGCAAGGAAAAGTCAGGGAAAAACCTCTAAGCAATAGAGTGAATGGGAGTGCACCACTGGCCCTGGTGACCTGTGCACTCGGGTCTACACCTTCAATTTCACATCTGGTGCCCAAACCTGGAGAAAGGAAGTTACAGTCCTTAGTCTATTGACTGAGTTTGATCTTGTTTGCGCACCATAACTGCAATGTTATTTCATAGTTGTATAACTAAATTATTTGGGCACTGTATGATACACCATAAGTAAGGGGAGTCTCAACATAAGGTACTACTCATTGCACCAACCCACCTAAGGCTAGCTTTACCCAAGTTGTAGCAATGTCAGGTCAGACATCAAAAGATGGGATATATATTTGCATTAAGAACAAAGTGCTGCTGCTTTCAAAGTTTCCCAAGAAAAAATGGATAGATTGTATCTGTGTAAATGTTATTTTTGTGATGTATTAGGTGGTGATATTAAGGTTTAGGTATTAGAGAATTCCTTTCATAATAAGCTTTGATTCACTGTACCCTTTAATGTGGTTTTATTGTTTATCATAATGGGCTAGGTATGCGAGCCGCAGGAGTGTTACCACCCTATTAGCATCTGGAGAACTGCCGCCATTGTTGTCACCATAACTATGTGCCTGGTATTACACCATCTGATTTCTGGGTGGAAATCTGGATATTATCTATGTTTAATCTACAGACACATACACATTACTGTATCTATTATGTATGTGGCCTCCCCGACTCTCCCTGGACAAATGATGTTGGATAAGAAGGAACAGGTCATACTAAACTAAGTGTATGATCCTTTTGTTCCCTGTATAGATAAGTTGCTGCTTGAAATGACAGTAGTTTACTCTATTCTTCACGGAGAATAGGAGCACACTCAGTCAAAATAAGCATGTATGTGTATGGAGGAGTCGAGGAATAGCTTTTGGAGGAACATTCATTTGACCAAAAGCAACTGAAGATGTATGTGTCCATAGGGAGGAGCCAGATAAGTATGAATGTCAGTGTCATTTGGGGGTAATTTAGCATCAAACGTAGCAGTTTCCTGGACTCAGCAGAGGTGTTGGTGGCGCTGGATGCCAAACAAACAGAAGACCAGGTAATGGCAATCCAAAAGAAATGGCTTTATTTAGGGCAATACCTCACTTGTTGTACCCTGATTACCTTCTTAGGGCAAGAAATTTTACTGGAGTTTCTCCTCAACAAACTGGCTCACACGGAGCTTGAACTTGGAATCCAATCCTTTTAGGACAGACCACCTGTTGGTATCCCATTGGTCCATGGACCACCTGCAGGTCACCAGCAGCACTGTCTCTGGAGTTGGGTCCCAGGTTTGGGTGTGGTCAAGGTCCTTTTCAAGACTATTCCTGGGTCGCTCTCCAGGTTCACACCCTCACAGTATAGATATATGTGTATAGCTGCAGCTAGTGACAGAGAGGATAGGAGAGGTGAGGTACATACAACCTTCCACTGCTCTGAGCCGTCCACTGTCCCTCTCACTTTCCTCTGACTTACATTCCTGGGTGTCCAGAGCCACCTAATTCCACCTGGCCATGAGTCCTGTCTTAATCACATGTACCGCGCATGCGTCGTTAATATAATTACATCCCATATAATAAGAAAGTAAGATATAGTTTATCTCATAGAACTTCTGCCAGAAAGAAGCATGTACAGAAGCTGCTAATACCGTATTCTCCAGTTTCATGTATATATCATTGGCATACCTGGTAAAAACACATTTGCAGGACTTTTTCTTTTAAAGACATCTGTCTTAAAGACAGCAAAAGGGGCTTACATTGTAAAAGGGCAGCAGTTAAATCCTAGTAACAGCTGCATCTATACTCGTAAAGAAATCATTAGGGTCATTTTGGTGGGATATCGGGCGTACACATGGGAGGTCTCCTGTCATATGTAAGAGAGTCACGTCCCAGCACCTTCTTGCTAAAGCACTGGAAGAGGCATAAAGCTGTCACATATGAGTATATACAGACAGAACAAGGAAGAAATGCTGTGTGCTCTATCTAATAGAGACTTGTAACACTGGGATCGCACAAAGAAAGAAACTGAAAAGACCTGAAATGAAAAAGGTTTGGCGATACCGACCCTAAATTTAGCTGGAACACGAGCCATCTATTCTCTAAGGAGACTGCCTAAAAATGAGTCTTAAAGGTGCTTCTGTGTTTTATGGTCGTACAAGATCATTTCGGAGATGGACTTAAAAAATGTCTTGTGAATGGGGATTCAGATGTTGGGAAGTATACATGGGCATGATACCTTAAAAAGCATGACCATAATCTGACATTGTTTACATTTACCTACAGAATTGACCAACGTAGGAGGTCTCTGACAACAGGCTTGTTGCCACTTTACATTGACTACCAGCAAAACTGTGACTTATAACTTGTGACTATAATACAGGATAAGGATCAGTATAAGATAAGTAATGCACTGCTGTTTACATAGAGTGTGTCTGCATACAAATACCATACTGGTGGCTTTACCCTGTTTCATCGAAATATATTCTATATGGTCTTTGATACATTTCCTATTTTTTGTGACTTGTGAATCTGGGAAAGCTGGGTGATAGCCCATGGTAGCGGTAATGGCAAACATATCGATATTAGGGCAGATTTATGAAAACAAAAACAACCTGTAAATAAACCGTCTTTGTTGTCCACAGCAACCAATACCCGTATTCATTCTTTGAGAGCACTATAAGATGTGAGTCGGGCTGTGACTGATTTTAATCCCATCCACACATTGCAGAATAAAATCTGCAGCGGAAATGCTCACTTTTTTGTAAATCACTGAATAAAAATGAGACCTACGGAAACACTGGCATTTACCATATAAGTATAATAAAAGCCGAAAAATATGGAAAAACTGCAAAGTGTAAACAGCAAAACTGCAAACAGCACTTTTTGGCTGCGGCTCGCTACACAGGGCCTTAGACTAATGGAATTTTAATCCTTTCCCACTGCAGAACGTTTTTTTACTTTGGTTTTTAGTCCCAAAAGCCACAACTGCTTTATCTTTATTATGCTTAAATTTTGCGGGACACAGTGATTTTGGAAATGGCAGTATATTCGCTGCACGTATTTTTCTGCAGTGTGTGGAGGGGATTCACTAGAATCCCAAGCACTATACAGTGACTGTAAGGCCGGGGACCCATGAGATGGAAACTTCGCGATTTGCTTGTGGAGAAACCGCCGCGCAAAAAATTGTGCTGATTTACAGTACAGGCAAAGTGGATGGGATCCCATGCCTACTTTAATGTAAAAACCGTCACGTGGACAAGCCATGATTTCCAAAACCGTTGCGGTTTTGAAAATCGTAGCATGTCAATTATAGCTATGGAAACGCTGGTGGTTTCCCCATAGGTATAATTGTAATAGAAAGTCCGCGGAGGAAAACTCTGTGAACTTTCTGTTTAAAGCGGTGCGGAAAGAACCATGATGTGTTGCCGCCATGGTTTTTCCCGCAGCGCTTTTTAGCTGCGGGAAGTCCCGTGGGGCCTTAGCCTAAATACTGTGTTTTTATTCCACTGCGTTTCCGCCACAACTAAGCTACGTCATTTACACCCCCGCCTAATAGTGAACATGTTCTCTTCTCTGGCACTGGGCCCAGGTGTATGTCTACTCTCTACCTCTTAGGCCGGGTTCACATGGAGATTTTGACCAGATATTGATGCGGAGGCCTCCTCAGAATCCAGTCCAAAGAACAGCTAGCCGCGACTGGATGCCAGTGTCGCGGCATTCCACTCTGGATTAGGCCCAAATTAATGGGTTTAGTCGGGAAGGAGTGTTTGCGCTGTGGACGCTGCGGCAGATTCCGACGCGGAATAAGCATCAAGAAAGGTCAGGTGGCTTCTTTTTTCCGTAAGTGGGAAGAAACCGCTTGCAGAAAAAGGAAGTGAACGGCTCCCATTGAAGTCAATAGGAGGCGTTTTTTGAGACGGATTCTGAGATGGATTCCACGTCAAAATCTGGCCTAAAAAAATCCTGTGTGAACCCAGCCTTATAGTTACCCTCCTGATCTGTGAGAAATCAGATCGCTCCAGCCGTTCTCTAGTAAATGGATACACTACAAGTTCATACATTTTCGGTGCCTTTACTGACAGCCGATGATGAGTATGTAGACTTTCCATCACTGATAGAGACAAATGTCCCCAAAGGGGCTAATATGCGTCAAATTAGAAGGAAAACATACAGGCAATTATATGTGTATACATATCTGAGGAATCTTCCAATATCATTAGTGCCCAATGTTAATGTTCTGTTATTTAATACCAAGTCATTTATTCCGGTCTAGCGGGGGCAGCCATTAACTGACGGAAGAAGTGTAATTGAGGCAGTATGTCTTCTGTAAAATGTATACACAAAGGAATGGTTCATCTGGCTCCATCACTCTGCCAATGACTGCTCGGACTAAAAAATACCGAAAATTAAAGCTCACAACGAAAACGGTTTTCTTAATAACTTTTGATCTATTAATTTTTGGAAATATTTTTGATTAGTCTAGTTGCCTATTATTTGCGATCTAATGCTTGATTGATCCAGTTTAGTAGGACGTGTATATACTGTATAATGCACCGTGTTACACAAAGGTCAGCTATAGATTATTTATAATATGGCAGCAGACTGGCTGGACAATGACGGGAAAAATAAAGGAAAGAAGAGAAAAATATACAACACTCAGAGCCACATTTTAAGCCTCATTAAAACTGACATGTTATTAATGGGAATCTAAAGTAAAAAAAAAAAAAATTGTTTGATTTTACATAATTTTCTGCAGATGGTTGGGTTGTTAGAAAGCCAGGTTAGCACAGCCGCATTAGCAGAGAACAATCATCTTTATTGTCCTAGTGAAAAGTAGACCGACTGTCAAGTAAAGAAGGGAGTACCATAATGTTCACCCTGGAATTGTAAGGATAGCAGATGCAGTTCAGAGCCAAAGTGAGAACCTGTACTAGACACACCGACAAAGGGTCAACGCGGCGCCGTGAGTTCAACACCTCCCCGAGTCGCACCATCTCCAACTCCACAATAATGTTCCAAAAGAGTAAAAATCCAGCACTGTGGTGATAAGATAAGATAATCCTTTAATAGTCCCACATTGGGGAAATTTCAGCATGTTACGGCAGCATAGTAATACAGATACAGGATAATATACAGTAATATATTACAGACGTAGACACACATAAGTTGAGAAGAGAAGATATACTAGGAGTCCATGGCAGCTAAGGAACAACGGAAGAGAAAGAGGAAGACCTCATGGTCATCGTCATAATCATTATTTCTCTGTGCGGATTAAGGGGCTAACACCCTGAAACGCGTAGCCAACTGCTACACCATGTAGGTCAGTCTTTTGTGGATCAATGTTGTGAGTCTTGTTTCACTTCCTATGCTGGTTATGTTGTCATTTTATGGACATTTTTTTCTATTATTAAAAGTTAAGTTTTATGCGAATTTGGAGACCACAGTGCTGGATTTTTACTCTTTTGATGCATTGTCTTGTTACCTGGACCGGGAGGTTGTTTTCCGTGCACAGTGTGCTTTCTCCTATTTATGAACCAAGTGGATTATAAGTTTGGGCTGTAGAATATTTTTTCTTTATTTTTTATTTTTTCTCCCAGATGGTGGAGATGGACTTGGCTGTACTGCTAGGCGGAGCAAGCAGGATGTATCGGGAAACGGCAAACACACAGTGCACCACAAATCAAGGTAAACCAGACACTGAGATTTCTTACCAGCAGGTGTTTTGGATTGTGGTGTAGGTCCAAGGATCTAGGAGGCAGCGGTGGGTGGCAGAGAGTAAATCATAGTCGTACGGTCTGGGTCGTCAACAAGAAGGCAACGCAGTACAGTGGGTAATCCAAATGGAAGATGAGGCAGGCCAACTCGGTAACAGGAGCGGTAGTGAAGTACAAAATGGTGTTCAGGAGGCAGAGGTCTAGAGGCAAGTTGGGGTCATGAACAGGAGCAGGCACGGTACACAATCAGAATTCAAAGATCAAGGCAAAGGGTCAGAAACATGGGGTATGCTTACTACCAGGACAAAAATTCAATTGGATAGCCAGCGGAGGTCCAGAACTAGAGCCTTCCTTAAACAGGCTCCGACCCACCACTAGGTCAAAACCGGAAGTCCCCCGTCCGGCTCAGTAGAAACTCCGCACATCACTGTAGAGGTTCCGGCCTGCCTACTGAGACCCGAAAGCGGGGACTCAGGAGCAGGGCAAGGATAGGACCGGCAGCCTCCACACAGCGATGAGGAGGCTCCAGCTCTGACCGCAACAGGAATAGGTCAGTTATAATCCCAGAATATTAGACTTAGTCTTGTGGACAATGCTCCATCTTTACTGGATTAACTGGTATTCAAAAAGTCTTCTGGATTAAAGATATTGATGATCTATCTCACATGTGGCACCTCTATCGATCAGCTGTTCCCTGTAGCCATCAGCATCTGAACTAACACAGAGAACGGAGCCGAAAGCACAGCTCCATTCTCTGTGTAGTGGCCATACCTGGTTACTGCAGCTCAACTCTAATTCACTTTGCATGGGAGCAGAGCATAGCTGCTCCAGCCAGGACAAAGTATTGCAATAACAGGTCATAGGTTATAGATATTAATTTAATTTGTTAGTATATTATAATGTATAATAATCATAGATGAGCGAGTAGTGAAATATTCGATATTCGTTTCGAGTAGCCTCTCAATATTCGACTATTCGACTGAATATCGAATCCCATTATAGTCTATGGGGAAAAGATGCTCGTTTCAGGGGAAACCACTATTCGACTAATGAGAGTCCACTATGACACCCCAGGAAATGATGCCAACACCTCTGGAATGCAACTGGGACAGCAGGGGAAGCATGTCTGGGGGCATCTAACACACCCAAGTTCCAGTACCCCACTATCACAGCCTAACAACTAGACACTTTCCAAACTCAATAGAACCTCTATGAAAGTGGAAAAACACTTGGAAACCTTCTTTAAAACACAAATTTAAAGCTAAAGAAACATTAGCATGCACCCCTTTAAATCACGTTGCCCATGACAACCACAGATGGCATAAGCAATGGGAAATCCAAAAGCCCCCACCCTTAACTGTCATTGTTTATGTGTGTGATGTGGTAAGACCTTCCAAAAATTACTTTTCTGGCCCTTCACATGAGCCCTTCCAAATTAAGGTAGAGGCCCTTAAGCTGAGCTACCAGCAGAGACTGAGGCCCTTGAGGTGACTTCAGCCTTTTACCAGCATAGTTTTAGGCCCTTTAAGTTAGTTCAGCCTTGCACCAGCAGAGTTTTTGGCCCTTTGGGTGAGTTGAGCCTTTAACCAGCAGAGTGTTAGTGTTTAAAATTGTTAGCAGCTAAAACGGTGGTTCCAAAACCATCACTCTCATTGTGTTGGATTGATGCAGTGGATTGGACTGAGGACCCAGATATTGACCTTGATTTTGATTGTGAAATTGATAACATTTTGGCATCAAGTCCTGGGGTAACTTTTATTTAGAGGTCCGCAAAGGGGGAGAATTGGCTGCAACCACTACTAACGGTAATGGTCCTCTAATATCGGACTCTATATTACCTCTACAGGGTTCTGATCAGGTGTTAATAGTCCAAACATCATGCTCCAGTGCTTTAGCTGTAGATCAGAAACCACTTTCCCTTCCGACACCAGATTTAAGCAAGCTTCACCATCATCATCCTGCTGAGATGGCGCCACTAAAGGAAACCTTGCCTTCCAAGGCATGTTCTGGAGCTGCGACTGAGCCACATCTAAACACACTATCGTTTGGAACTGAACAAAATTCAAAGTGTCAAAAGACTTTAGAGACTGATGAAAGTAATGGAATCCAGAATGAGGAGTTCATCACAAGGCTGACAGACCCAACTCCAAATGCTGCAGCACAAGCAACCAGCAGTCAGCCTAAGATTGTCTCTTCTTCAAGTAAGGCACAAGATTCTTTAGAACCAGAACAGGAACAGCCAGTGTTTGCCATTGCAGAAGTGCCTAGGCCATCTTTCAGAGCAGTTCATTCAGAGATTGAATTGAAGAAAAATAAGGACAATTACTGTGATCAAGTCTTCATGCACATTAGTGGACATGGACAACCTAATGTAGAAGATCATCATGCTGAGCTGGCTTCATTACTGAACAAGATCAACCAGGATAATCAGGGCTGGAAACACTGAAAGCCATCAGATGTTACCGAAAGGAATCACCCTCGGTTTGCTATCTAAATGTTACACCTTTAATTGAGTTGAGCCTTGCACCAGCAGAATGTTAGGCCCTTTGGGTGAGTTGAGCCTCTAACCAGCATAGTTTTTAGCCCTTTGGGTGAGTCGAGCCTTGCACCAGCAGTGTTTTACTTTTTGGCCCTGGGGTGAGTAGAGCCTTGCACCAGCAGTGTTTTACTTTTTGGCCCTGGGGTGAGTAGAGCCTTGCACCAGCAGTGTTTTACTTTTTGGCCCTGGGGTGAGTAGAGCCTTGCACCAGCAGTGTCTTATTTTTGGCTCTTGGAGTGAGTAGAGCCTTGCACCAACAGTGTTTTACTTTTTGGCCCCTGGGGTGAGTAGAGCCTTTAACCAGCAGTGTTTTAGGCGCTTTGGGTGAATTGAGCCTTTAACCAGCAGAATTTTAGTTTTCAGGCCCTTGAGGTGAGCCCTATAAAATTATTTTTCAGGCCCCTGGGGTGAGCCCTAAAACATTATTTATGGTGAAGGTGGTGGTGTTGGAGGAGGAGGATGAGGAGGAGGACGAGGAACTTGTGTGCTGGCACAGACACATGGAACTGTGTCTCGTCAGTACTGTTGACGGGACATGCTAGTTGCGGGTCCACAATATCTGCTATCCACCCTAGCATATGTTCCTGGTGCTCGGGCCTCGTCAGCGCACCCTGCTTGATGTTGTGGCACTGTTGGCTGCCCCTCTCTTGTAGCTAATTGGTTCCACAGTCGAGCTACTGCGACCTGGATTCCAAGCTGTATTGCCACGTCCACGTCCCCATCCCTGTGTGCTAATGACGAGGGGCACTGCTGGCTGCCCCTCTCCAGTAGCTGGACTGTGGACTGGATCCTCAGCTGGATTTACATGTCCATGTTCACATCCTCTTGTGCTAATGACGAGCCAAAAGCCAAAGCCAAGAATGGCTACAAAAGGACTGGGAAACTCTTATACTTCTACCTTCTGCTCAATCTAATTCTGGCTTTGGCCCAAAAAACCGCAGCAAAATCTGCAACAAAAAAAAGCTGTGTTTCCGCAATGTGGGGCTCTAGCCTAAGAGTATGAGAAATTCCTAAATATTTTCCATTCCTTTTCAAGCTACTCTTGACTTTGGCTATAAAAAAAATGCAGCAAAAACTGCAACAAAAAATGCTGTGTTTCTGCAATGCAGGGCCTTAGCCTTAAGCAACCTATTTTGGTCCAAGGATCATATTGTCAGACCTCCCCCAAGGATTGCCCATGCATGCTTCCATCTCTGTTATTATTATGGGAGTTAGGGAAACAGCTGAGCATTACAAAACTCCCATAAACTTTCAAGGAGTGATGCACTGACACCCCCTGGAGTGTTATACCTATCAGATGTTTATGGTGTATCCTGTGGATATGTCATAAATGTCTCATTTGGGAAAGTAATCTGGGTAATACTGGTGTATTGTGTAGAATCACCTATCAGGATGGTGGAATACGGAGCAAAGTTTCATAGATCTGGAAAGACAGAATATCAGTCATGATGTACCCTGGTTCCGAATACTGGTTCATAGTCCTGAGTGTAACAGTCTCAGTCAAGCAGCATTCTCCTCACCTTCATGGTCCAAGCCACAGAGGATCCCTTTCATGCTGCCATATAGTGACTCCATAACAGTGTCAGCCATGCAATGCACTACAAAAAGGTGTAAGCCATACAATGTGGCATCAATATTTACCCGCTCCTGCCCCTATACAACATGCACGCATCTCTCCTCTTCTCTTTGATTTACGGCACTATACAAGTGCAACTCAATAAAGTCAAATATCATCAAAAAGTTATTTTTTTTTTTTAGTAATTCAGTTGAAATTATAATGAGCCATTACAAACAGAGGGAACGTTTTCAAGTGTTTCTTTCTGTTAATGTTGATGATTCTGGTTTACAGCCAAGGAAAGTCCAAAAGTCATTATCTCAGAACATTAGAACATTATATAAGACCAACTGTAAAAAAATGATTTAACACAGAAATGTTGGCCAGATGAAAAATCTATCCCAAAAATACCCTCAATACTTGGTCTGGGATCCTTTTGCATCAATGTGGCATCAATGTGGCATGGAGGGATCAAACGTGTGGCACTGCAAAGGTATTATGGAAGCCCAGGTTGTATTATAGCAGCCTTCAGCTCATCTGCATTGTTGGGTCTGGGATTTCTCCTCTTCCTCTTGATGATACCCTATAGATTCTCTATGGGGTTAAGGTCAGGCGAGTTCGCTGGTCAATGCGCAGTGATACTGAGGTTATTAAACCAGGTCTTGGTACTTTTGTCAGTCTGGACAGGGGCCAAGTCCTGTTGAAAAATGAAAATTCCATCTCCAAAAAGCTTGTGGGCAGAGGGAAGCATGAAGAGCTCTAGAATTTCCTAGTAGACGGCTGCGCTGACTTTGGTCTTGATAAAACACAGTGGACCTACACCAGCAGATAGCATGGCTCCCCAAACCATCACTGATTGTGGAACTTCCCACTAGACCTCAAGCAGCTTGGATTGTGTACAGCGGCCTCTCCGCTCTTCCTCCAGACTCTGAGACCCTCCAAATGAAATGCAAAATTTACTTTCATCTGAAAACACCCTTGACCACTGAGCAACAGTCCAGTTCTTTCTCTCCTTGCCCCAGGTAAGACGCTTCTGGCGTTGTCTATTGGTCATGAGTGGCTTGACACTTGGAATGCGACACTTGTAGCCCATGTCCTGGATATGTCTGTGTGTGGTGGCTATATAGAAATCCTTGAAAAAAAAACTCTGTATAAAATGGGGGCATACAGAAGTATACTATCTGCTTATTTATTGATCTGTGGGCATTGTATTACACATCCATACTACACAGAGCCTTATGTCCAAGTGCACAAGGCCTGACAATACTGATGTAATAAAACCTGGGATGATCTATCTAAATGGGAGTACCGCCAAGACAAAAGTTTGGTGGAGCCCTGTAAAAACTGCACCGATTCCTCCTTTCCCGTAGATCAATGCATTGTTTAGATGCCTGTGCACTGATGTACATTGGACGTGTGCCATAATCTTAGGTTATTCATAGCATGCAGGTGCACTGAGCTCCAATGGAGAAATTCTATACTATTACTGATTTTATTTATACCCAGGAGGAAAGAGAAATAAAAACTAATCTCCCCCTTCCTTTCTATAGTCACTCCTGATAATCCATTCACTATCAGAGATACATTACAGCCCCATATATCTCCGAGGGCTCATTTTACCCAGCAGAATATCATAAATAGGTCGATAATTAGGATTATTTTACAATATCATTAAAGCGCCTTCACTCATGTAAGGGGTCTGGGACCCATTACTGACCCTTACACATGTTTGTGTGTAGAGCATGTGACACTGTGCATTAGGAATGGTGACACAGCCATGTCACACCTGTCTTCCCATGGCCTCGGCTGACCTGCCACTAGAAGGTCACCATCTTCTGACGCCCTCCATGTGTTCCCTGGAGTAGTGATAACTCTGTCACCTTCTCCATCCTCTCTGTTGCTTGCAGCTGCTATTCTTTTGAAAGTATTCCACCAATTTTTTCCTCTAACCTTTTCCTGTGTCGCCGGCGTCCAGGGACTTTTTGGTGACAGTTCCCAGCAGATTATGAGTTAAGGGATCAGTCCGTGGGAACCATTAACTCATTTATAAGATATGAAATTCCAATTTTTTCCTCTTGTGAAATTCCTCAAGGCCCTATATGTTTAACCCTTAAATGACCAAGTATTTTGGGGTCTTGGGTAGTCATAACTTTTTTAGGTTTTTTTTTTTTTTTTTTATGGACGCTTGTTTTATGCAGGTGAAATTGTATTTTTTATATTTTTAAATTATTGTGTCATTTATATCATTTTTTGAAGTGTCGATATAGATAAAAGTTATTTCCAAAGTTTTTGTATAATATGCTAAATAAGTCAGGCTGCCCATTATAGAGACTGGAGAAGAGTGGCCCCTTCGACTTACTGAAAGTTGGGGTACAAAGAGTCAGACTCCTGTTGATGAGATATTCATTACTTATACTGCAAATAGACAAACAATATTACAGTCCTGGAAATCCTCTTAAGGCTGGGATATTCTCTCATACTTGTAGCTTATTGTGTGAAATTGCCGTGAAATCGCCGGCAGCTGACTGTGACATACAGTAGTGTGTAGTCGATGAGACTTGTACAAGCCTTATCCACACACTGTAGAGGAAAACCAAGACTATAAAGTGTCCTATGCTTTGAGATTTGAATATACACCATATCAATTATTGCAGTGTGTTTACCACGGAGTTCAACCTTTGCAGCATAATGGTTAAAAAATGGGGCCAGCTACCTGGAAATCTGTTTTCGGCTGGTTTTTGTAAGGGGAAGGTGCTGTGTAGATTGTCTGTGGTTGACATCCCACAGTAGACCAGACACAAGTGGCCTGTTGCACACGACCGAGGGTGGGCTGTCAGCCTTGATGGAACGGAATAGCCGGTATATGGGTGGAACACAATCTAGCCCATGGGAGTGAACAGCATTGGGTTCTATATACTGTATGTTCTATGTTTCTCTGTTAGAAAATTGCTATTTAAGCATTTATTTTATTAAGACCTGCACCTCACAGGCATATTCAGTCCATGAAATATAGACCATATCTTAGCTGTATGTCCTAGACCAGTGATGGCGAACCTATGGCACGCGTGCCAGAGAGGGCACGCAGAGCCCTCCATGCTGGCACGCGTGCGGTCGCCCGGATCGCTCACCAACAGGGAATCCGGTACAGGATTCCCCGTTGATGAGCGATCACTGCCTTCAGTTGTATGTGCAAATGCACATACAGCTGAAAGCTGTCAGGGTAGGCCGCGGATCGCGCGACCGCGGCCTACACTGGCTGCAGAGTTTGACCTCTGCCCCGACGCGGGCGCGATGACGTCATCAGCGCCGCCAGTGACAAGAAGGTGGATGCCGGCAGCTCTTCAGGGGTGAGTATGAGAGTGGCTCACTGTGTATATGATGTTGGGGGGAGCGCTTATAATACTTGGTGGGGTGTATGATACTGGGGGGGAGTGTATAATACTGGGGGGCTTATAATACTGGGTGGGGTGTATAATACTGGGGGGAGTGTATAATACTGGGGGGAGTGTATAATACTGAGGGGGCTTATAATACTGGGGGGAGTGTATAATACTGGGGGGGCTTATAATACTGGGGTGGCTTATAATACTGGGGGGTGTACTAAAGAGCATATAATACTGGGGGGGGCATATTTATAAGCACACAATACTGTGTGTGGATGCCACTGTGGAGCATATAATCCTGTGGGATAGTATTATATAATATAACACTAGGGGGCTACTGTGGTACTGTGGAGAATATAATATTGTGTGGTGGGCCCACTGCAGAGCATATAATACTGTCTGGGGTCCCCTCACTATTTATATCACACAGTATCTGTTTTATAGCAGACGTGATATTAGTACAGGATGTAAGAATATTACACGGTAACTATAAAACAGATCCTGTGCGATGTAAATAGTGAAAATTAATTGTTCAAAGTACCAAATGCCGAGACCTTTACATTTCAGTACAACGTTGTTTGTATTATTGAAAGCTCTGTAAAGCCCCACATGACTGTAATTTTTGGTCAGTAACTGTCCGCAATTGTGGATCCGCATAGTATTAAGTCTATATTGTCGTGTTGGCACTCCGCGAAAATTTTGTGGGTTTTGGGTTGCAGTTTGGGCACTCGGTCTCTAAAAGGTTCGCCATCACTGTCCTAGACCGAGCACTAAGCAGAGACCCAGACTCCAAGCATCATAGTTAGAGATGACCGAATTTTTCAAAAATTTGATGCGGCAGTTTTGCCAACTTTTCCAATACAATTTGATTTAATTGACGGCGAATAGAATTTAAAAACAGCTATTTTCTGGCTGCAGAGAGCTTGTATATTGGTGTAAAACACTGTGCCTTGCAGTGGTTTTTAGTGATGTGGCACTAGGGGGTTTGAACCAGCGATGCATTGATCGCTGGTTCAGCTCTATAGACTACAATACATGTGTATTGCAGTCTATAGAGGAAGTCAGCCTATGCAGACATATTGAGTCTTCCTCACTGATGAGCAGGATCAACCAGGTACTGGGGGCTACTAGCAGCTTGGGGTCACTGGTCAAACCTCGGGCTGCAGAAGATGCATATTGGCACCCCCCACCCACCCCATCTCATCATGGGGCATATGTAGCATGGCGAAACCCCTTGGATGCCACGGTCATGTTTGACTTCAGCATCCAAGGGGTTAAAACCCACAATCAGAGCTGTGATTTGACTGAGGGTTATCAAGCAGGGTGTTAGCTGTCAGTTACAGCTAACACCCGTGCTCGATGCTGTGGGTGGTCATGAAGGGGTTAAAGTGCTGGCAGGCTGTTGATTAGCTGCATGTATGACATTATGGGTGATCCCGCATTCCCACAGGTCCTTGCCCCATGTGCAGCAGCCATTTTATGAAAAAATGTGATTCGTTACCACGTTAGGAAATCCGGATTCGATGCTAATTGAATATTTCCTGAAATTTGGATTGAATTCCACTTCAGCAACTTCAATTCACTGATCTCTAATCCTAGTCATCTATTGTTCCCAGTATCAGACAGTACTCTCTTGGAGCGACAAGGACTCCTACCAGCATCAACGACTATGATGCTTGGAATCCGAGAAACATGGCCAACATACTCGTGAAGAAGTTGTGTGAAGGTAAGGATCATTTACAATATTCACATTCTTTCCCTCTAATAAATTCTTAACCTGCTTCATTTTATTTTCTTGCCCACTACATCTTATAAGATTGTGTAATCTAATAGACTATTGGTTGGACATAGTTATCAGATGAGATCTGGGCCAGTTATACATTGCTCTTTGTGACATAACACCTCAGTTCATAAATATTAGGCAGAGTATATCAGTGCACACTTTCCCTATGTTTGACAGCAAGCCTCAAAGCAACATTGATAACATCTCATTTGGGTCATCTATTAGCAGTGTTTGGGTAAGGTTCAAGCCCCAGTGGTTGCTGTTCCAGCTCTGAGCATCTAGTATTGCACTCTGTCAGAATCACAAGAGTCTATGATTTATAACCATTGGGACCCTGTGCAAGAATTCACTCTTTCTTCTCTGATGTCTGCATCTGATATCTGACAAGGGTCCTTGGAGTTTTAACACCTGCAATACAAAGCACTTGCTTAAACGCTGCCTGCCAGGAGGATCTGAGCAGAGAAAAATCACTCTGTCCTTTGGCTATGAACGGAGAATGAAGGTAAATGTAAAAGAAAATCTTTTGAGGGACTCATAAAAAGTCATGTGAAAAGAGACTGAGCTAAAGCAGATTCCCAAATCCTGGAGATAATGACCACGCCATGCACTGCTATAAAAATAGAAACTAGATGTCGGTGCATAGTCTCAAAGGTAAAAGGGGTTTGCTGGGACCTTCAACACTAATGACCTAACCGTAGCTATTATTGGACTCATTGACCGTATTAGTGTTTTTAAGTCTGTTCTTACCCAGTGCCCAGCTAAATAATAATACATTTTATTTATATAGTGCTAACATATTCCGCAGCACTGTAAAATTTATAGGGTTCAAGTACAGACAGAAAGATACATTACAAAGAAAGTCATTTCACACAATGGGACTGAGCTTACAATCTATGAGGTAGAGGGGGTGACACAAGAGGTAGCAGGGGCGCAATTGCTTATAAAGTGGTCAGACACTTTTGTAATAGAGGTTACTGTCATTACACAAACATAAAACTGAGCCGTCACCTGTCGTGTTCTGTAACGTGCGGATGCTGCCTGGACATATAATGTTAGCCTGAATTGGCATCATATCATGTGGAGTAATGTGGGAGCTGGAACAGAGAAGGGTTGGTTTTAGGGATTCTAACTACAGTACGGAAGGGTTTACATTAGAAATTGTGATAGGTCTGTCTGAAAAGATGTGTCTTTAGTTTGTGATTGAAGCTGTACAAATTGGGAGTTAATCTGATTGTCCGGGGTAGAGCATTCTAGAGAAGTGGTGCAACTCGGGAGAAGTCTTGTGTGCGAGTGTGGGAGGTTCTGATAATAGAGGATGTAAGTGTTATGTCATTGAGTGAGAAGAGAGCATGGGGTTGGGCGGTAGACAGAGATGAAATATAACATTTTTGCCTTTCCCTTTAATGATAACAATCAAATGATTACATATAGACTTCCTAAAGATACCACTAGAGGGAGTCTATACTTACTATGTACTGTTAAGGTCAGGGGACAATCGTACACATCAGGGAGAGTGTTTGCCTACATAGGCAGTACGGAGACTTACAAGTCATTCCTGCTCCGCTAGGGATTCTGGGTAAAAAATATGCAAATCTATTCTCCAGGATATAATTAGGAGAACAGTGCACTCTGTACGCCGCCCTCTAGAGGGCAGCATCCTTTAACATCATGCATGACTCAGTTAAAAAGTCTATTTAATCATGATGTGGATTTAATTGCCAAATTAGTATTTCTATTCCAATAGGAACAGATTCCCAGCTATGGACAGCACTGTTTCAGCCTATTGGGCCATCCTCAGCATGAATGACTTGTAAGTCTCCGTACTGCCTATGTAGGCAAACACTCTCCCTGATGTGTACGATTATCCCCTGATCCTGGTCTATAGTCTCTCACTCTGCCAAATCAGTATCCCTACACTATGCTGAGGATGGCCCAATAGGCCGAAACAGCGCTGTCCATTGCTGGGAATGTGTTCCTTTTGGAATAGAAATACTAATTTGGCAATGAAATCCACATCATGATTAATTAGACTTTTTAACTGAGTCATGCATGATGTTAAGGATGCTGCCCTCTAGAGGGCTGCGTACAGAGTGCACTGTTCTCCTAATTACATCCTGGAGAATAGATTTGCATATTTTTTTACCCTGTGTACTGTTAGTAAATATGCTCACTAATAAAACCGTATACGGTGGTTACATAAAATAAAAGTGGTGGACGCAAAAGTACAATATGATAAACAGTGGAGATGAATCTAAGATGGCCGTAAATATTCATTATTATATAAAATAGACATTTGTCTGACGAGCAAAAGCATGTTTGGATACCTAACAAACATATCACTGTTGTATCTTTACATTACTCCACTGAGAAAGCTATCATTGAACATTAAGCTTATGGCGACTATTTGATCTTTTCTTAAATTTTAAGGCGTTGCAGCAGACTATGAATGTCTTGATGGAACTTCTTAGATGGATTACAGCATATTGCGGAGAATATATTACATATATAATGCTATTGACCGGCTGTTCTTTTTTCCGCGGCTGTCCTCATGTTTGAAACAAAAAATTACAAGAAAATATTAATCTAAAAAGTTTTAGCTGTTTTCTCTGCCAAGTCTTTTGGATGTTTATTCTACTACTAATCCTGGTCATACATCTGCATCAAGAAAGTGACTTGTACGAAAATGATTCTGACCTCAGAAATCCAAAAAGCAGACATTATTGCTGTTATGAGAAATGTAATTTAACAGTCAAGAAAAAGCCATATCTTATATCTTATTCTTTTATTCATTATTATATCAGATCTATTTTTATATTTTGCAAACTTCAATAGAAGTAATACACTGTCTACCAATAAGTATTGGGACCCCTGTGGTAGAATAGAATAACAACATTTCTTCCTATCCAATAGTTGGTAGACCCCAGCAGATGCTTCCTTACGGATGGTATTGATCGACACAATACTCCCGGATGCCTGGTGAAACTCCTGGTGTATGTGAGCCATGGGTTGGGTGCGGTTTCTCTGGCCAGCACTCGTCGGTCTCTATCTCCCAGTTTCGGGGGTCTGCCGACTCGGGGCAAATTCCTACAATCATCGATCACCTTCCACTTCGCAATCACATAGGCCACTGTCGATTTTGAGTAATTCAGTTCGCTTGCTATGTCCCTTAAGGATCGACCATTTCTGTGGTACCCCACAATTACCCCTTTCTCGAAATCAGACAACTCTGCACGTTGTGGCATCTTGCATACGACTAATGCCAATGCTGTTTCCTATTTAATGGTCCGCCATTGGTGTGACGTACAAGACCACAGATATCTTCATTTGCATGGGTGCCCAAACACTTATTGTGAACAGTGTAACAACTGTTTATAAATAATATATACATATATATACTGTATATTGTCAGGGTCTGGGGTTGCTAGGTGGGGTGGCATAGACACACAAGTCCAGTTTCTTTAGTCCAAAACAAAGGTAGAGTTAATTTTCACTCAGAAAAGTAGTGCAGCAACAAAAGGAAACAATACAAAGATAAATACCTGTCCGGCTAGGCTCTAACTAAACATAGTTCACCTCACCTATAATAGCAGACTCAACAGTAGGTTGCATCAACCAGGACAGCTCCAACAGTCTGACCTTCCTGCTGGCTCTCCAACCAATCTCTGTCCAAAGTCTGCTGCTGGAGCTGACTTCTTAAGCTCCCTTGATGAGCAGATTCTCTGCAGCTGAGTCGCTGCCGAAACATCCCCAAAGTGTGGACTGGAGAGGGGTGGCATGACAGGTCCCACTACCAACCTACCTGCCATTCCTAAAAATCCAGCCCAGTAACCAGAACTTTGAAATAACCCTCAGCAGACAATAGTTATCTGCTGAGAAACATTCTTTCTGGAGTTTTCTCATCTCACCCACCTTAGTAGTCTGGGTGAGATGTACACCCCCTCCATTACCTCACCAGTCATCGGCTTTATATATATATATATATATATATATATATATATATATATATATATAATGTCTGTTTTTGTATATTTATCTTGAATCCTGAGGGATCTTAATACCCATATTATCTACTGCAGTCAGGAAGGAGTTAAGACTCTTCTGCCTCTTTATTATTGTGGTGCATTTGACACCAGTGAGAAAATATTAAGACCAAAATTTTTATAAGAAGGCGTCATGGCCCTCACATGCTGCTCAATATTTGTACCAGCGAAACATATTCAGAAACTGATGAACTTTAACTTATAAATATGGAAATAAAATCTATAATTAGTTCTCTCTCATCACACGCCCAGTTAGGGGAAAGTTGAAACTCATGCCTTGTAATATCTGTGACACACATAGAAAGGAAAACATATTTTTATAGCAAAGTGACCTTTAATGAAAATAACATTGCTTGATCAGGTGGGGTCTTTATTCATGTTATTCATTTTGGAACAATAATGTTGGATTTAGGTCAATTTGCTTACATGTTCCAATGTCAATTTATTCATATACTTCTCGGAGTGATAACAGAGGAACCCTGCAGGGCACAGCTGTGAGAAGACATGCCCCGAATTACTATTTAATGGATTATAAGGATATACTAAAGTGAATAAATCAGGAAAGGTGAAGATTCTCTTTATAGTAAGTTCTAGAATACTAAGGCATAACTAAGCAGCAATATATAAAAGAATTATAGTAACTTGTAAACTTTAGATTGTGTTACCCATTTTGCTTCAATGATCCATAGATATTAGAGATGAGCGAACAGTAAAATGTTCGAGGTTCGATATTCGTTTCGAGTAGCCGCTCAATATTCGACTACTCAAATCGAATATCGAACCCTATTATACTCTATGGGGGGAAAATGCTCGTTTCAGGGGTAGGCAATAGAGATGAGCGAGTACTGTTTGGATCAGCCGATCCGAACAGCACGCACGTGTTGAAATGAATGGACGTAGCCGGCACGCGGGGGGGGTTAAGCGGCCGGCCGGCATCAAAGCGGAAGTACCAGGTGCTTCCATTCATTTCAATGTGTGCGTGCTGTTCGGATCAGCTGATCCGAACAGTACTCGCTCATCTCTAGTAGGCAACATTCGATCAAATTATACTTACCAAGTCCACGAGTGAGGGTCGGGCTGGATCCTCTGAGAAGTCTTCTCCTTGCAGCGTCCCCGTGGCATCTTCCGGCTCTGAATTCACTCTGCCAGGCATCGGGCCTGGGCAGAGCCGACTGCGCATGTCCGCTTGTAGTGAGGTCATGCGCAGTCGGCTTTGCCCAGGCCCGATGCCTGGCAGAGTGAATTCAGAGCTGGAAGACGCAGTGGGGAAGCTGCACGGAGAAGACTTCTAAAGGTAGGAGAAGAACCAGCGTCGAGTGGCCGACTGTATAGCATTCAGCCAATCAATGCTGGTTCTGCATCGAACTTTTACATTCGAATAGCGAGTGGTACTCGATCAAGTATGAGTATTTCGAATACCGTAGTATTCGATCGAATACTTACTCGATCAAGTACTACTCACTCATCTCTAATAGATGTACATATTTGTACATGAAACATGTAAGACATATACACAACATCAGGCTACCTACACTGGTCTCCGTTCAGGAATTCCATCCCTGAATTTGCTTGAAAACTGCAGGTTTCCACAGGTAACCACTTTTTAAGCGGAGTGAGTTTCTGTTTTTTGGGTTCCCAAGAGGACATGAAGAACAGAAAGTCTAACGCAAGTGTGAACCTAGTATAAAAGTAACAGAGTTAAGGAAAGACCTCAGTCAGTGGTGTAACTAAAGTCTTATGGGCCCCGGTGCAATCTTTTGTCCAGGCCCCCCTATCTCATCCCTACAGTGAATTCTTGATAGTGATGGTTACGGGTGCTAAGGTGTTTAATGCACCTTAGTGTGGTTTGGGGTAATCTGTGGGTCTCCTTGGCTTATGGGCCAGATGGAAGCTGCAATCTCAATACTGATGCCAGTGCATATGGGCCCACTAAGACTCCTGGGCCCTGGTGTGACTGAACCCCCTCAAGTTAAACCCCTGACCTCAGCATTGCTTCCTCCCATAGACCCATAGAGGTGCCACCTCCTCTCTGTTCTGCAAATGTGAACAGCTGACCTCTGTTCTTCTGATATTTCAGGGGGGTCAGAGGTAAGATTTGTTTCTATAGTACATTTGTGGCATGTTCTATGGATATATTATAAGTGCGTAAGGCGAGACTACCTCTTTAAGACTGTCTCATCTAACTTTTTAGCCATGGCACCCAGCTATTCAGTTATGATTGCACAGTTGGCCTCTGCAGTTCAAGCTAAAAAGATATCCAAAAGCAGAGACAGCCGCTGACAACTTTACTGACACATCTTCATTCTATTTCCTATGACTCTAATCAGAAGCAGCATTTATATAACATCTGTCCTGTGTTTTCCTGTGATACAGAATATGATAGTTATTGTTCACTGACATGCAGAGAGGCACAAGTCAATTTGGCACAAAATTAATTTGTTCAGAGTTTCCCAAAACCTTCAGTTTACAGCAAATCCGAGACTTTTATGATTCATTTCTGGTGTCCAGCTATTTACTAGTGAAATTCCAGGCTGCCATTGAACTTGGCCTACTTTCAGTGACAGAGAGTAACCTCTACACCAGCCAACGACAGCAGTAAGAAGTCATTGGGTGGTTTAGATCACTTGTGGATGATCCAGGTTACTTGTGGTTGTTGAGCTACTTTCACAAGTAGGTCAAAAACCACAAGTAGCCCTTAACACACCAGGATCATTATCTGGTGCATGGATTTCCTAGGATGCCCCACAGTTATTTGTGGTTCATTTTGGTTTATCCATGTACCACAACATAGTAAGCCATACATAGAGAACCATCATCCATTGAGGGCTGGGGCTTGATCCTGCCCAATCTGACAGCATTACTAGGCAAGGCTTGGACCATGTATGGCTTTCCTAAGATGCAATATCTGTCACAACGTTTCTCTTCAGTGTTGGTACTAGGTTCCTATGAGCCCTGACAGTATTCTTCTACACTATGTTTTATAGATAGGTTCCTAGGAGTCCTGACAGTGTTCTACACTATGTTTTATAGATAGGTTCCCAGGAGCCCTGACAGTGTTCTACACTATGTTTTATAGATAGGTTCCCAGGAGCCCTGACAGTGTTCTACACTATGTTTTATAGATAGGTTCCTAGGAGCCCTGACAGTGTTATACATTATGTTTTATAGAGAGATTCCTAGGAGCCCTGACAGTGTTCTACATTATGTTGTATAGATAGGTTCCTAGGAGCCCTGACAGTGTTCTACACTATGTTTTATAGATATGTTCCTAGGAGCCCTGACAGTGTTATACACTATGTTTTATAGATATTTTCCTAGGAGCCCTGACAGTGTTCTACACTATGTTTTATAGATATGTTCCTAGGAGCCCTGACAGTGTTATACACTATGTTTTATAGATATGTTCCTAGGAGCCCTGACAGTGTTATACACTATGTTTTATAGATAGGTTTCTAGGAGCCCTGACAGTGTTATACACTATGTTTTATAGATAGGTTCCTAGGAGCCCTGACAGTGTTCTACACTATGTTTTATACCACTGCAAAATTTGGTTCATACTGAACTCGTTTATCTCGAGTCGCCAGACACAAACACAAAACGAAATTTGAGAGTTTCACCTCTCTGTACATTGGAAAAAAAGGAAATTGTCCTAGAGGATGTTTAGGGGTGCTCTCTAACCCAGACAACCCCTTTCTTTCCTTAAAGTATTGCTGAGGGAAACCTTAGAACTTGTTTTATGGTAAAAGGATGAACTATAGGTTAATAAAGTATATGAAAAAATGTTCAACAAAGCCGCATAGCAAAAAAAAATAAAAAATAAATGCCACTTTAAAGGGGTTGCATTACACTAGAAGAAAGTTTCAGGTGTGCCTGATATTGCAACACGGCCACATTCAGATGAGCTGGCATACAATCAAGACTGACACTATTTCTGGAATAAAATTAGACCATTTTCCTAGTCGCAGACAAGCAGCTTAAAATGATTCCTTTTTAGATTATTGTGTGAATTGATTTATTACCCTTTAATGATTCATTCTGTCTATACGTAAACCCTATGATTTGAAAATTGCTGTGGAATTTATTAGAGCAATATAAATAAAAATGTGATATCATATTGTTCTGCAGTTAAAGGGGTTGTCTGAGTTTGAGGTCTTTTCTAAACCTATGGCTGCCGTGGTGATGGCAATTGGCCACTTCATCCAATTTTAAAAAATATGTAGAACCCAGACAACCCCTTTCTTTTACTACTACTTTACTTTTTCTTAGTGGGTGTTCACATTACTGTTTCTAGCATCCGTTACAACAAACACTAACAGATCTGTCATAAATCCGTTAATAATCCTATTGATTTCAATGGGATTTGATCTGTTCTACGTTAGTGTCCGTTTTCACCAAATCCGTCACAGGTCCGTTATTTTAGCAGACATAACGCAGCGAGTAGGAATTTTGTGTCCTTTCAAAATAACGGACTTATGACGGATGTTAAACATCTGTTATTTCTTAACATTAATGTCTATGGCTAATGGACAACAATAAACGATCGTCTGTTATTTATTTTTTTCTTATGTAGGTTGTGAGCCCCATATAGGGCTCACAATGTACTTTTTATTCCCCCCCCCCATCAGTATGTCTTTGGCGTGTGGGAGGAAATCGATGCAAACACGGGGAGAACATACAAACTCCTTGCAGATGTCCTTGGCAGGATTTAAACCCAGGACTCCAGTGCTGCAAGGCTGCAGTGCTAACCAATGAGCCACCATGCTGCCCCTATAGTCTGTTATTTCTGTCTGTTTTTTCTGCACTTGCTCAGACAGCAGAACTAAAAAAAAAAGCCAAAAAGCTGACAATATAAAAATGGACAATAACGGACGCTAACTGATGTTAATGTGGCCCTTTTTTTTTTAAACTGATCCATTAATTTTTTTTTTTTATTATGGACCCTATCAGAACGGACATTGAATGAGTGAAGGCCCCCTGAGGCTATGTTCACATCTGCGCCTGATGCGCCTGTTGCGAACCTGTATAAAAAAAACTCATCAAAAAAAGGTCACAAATGGTTACAAAGTGCCTACCTAAGTCCATTTTTTTAGTCGACTGTCCGTGTCCGTTTTTAACAAACTTGGTTTTTTTTCATTTTTTTCTCCCTTCTTCATTCTGAGTATGCACAGAGAAAAATGAAGAAGAGAGGGATTGCAAAACAGACACAAACATATTACTATCTGATGGTAATCCGTTTGTGCCTTCTATAGACCCAGGGGTGTAACAGGCCCGGCAAAATACATGCAACTATGGCAGCAGTCATGGAAAGCCTGGTTCCCCAACTACTACATACTAGAACAGGGGAGGTTATACTCATATGAGAAGGAAGGGAAGAAGTCTGCACTACACCGAAGATCTCTTAAAATGTAACTTTTAATCCATCTTGGTTAAAAGTTACATTTTAAGAGATCTTCGGGGTAGTGCGGACTTCTTCCCTTCCTTCTCATACAAGTTCTTCATGCCTCATTAGTCCAGAGGTCTAGGAGTCGTGCACCCCGAAAAATCCAGAAGACATGGTGAGCTGTAGCCTACATTTATCTTTTTTTGTATAAATAGTTATACTCACCTCTCCTGGGCTCAGTGTCCTCTCCGGCGCTCATGACTGAGAGCTGTGATGGGGCGCGGCAGCATAATGACATCAGTGCATCCCCACATGACCACTTAAGACCAATCACAGGCCTCAGCAGAGACATCGGGAAGATGGGCGAAGATACTGAAGACAGCCGGAGCCAGGATGCCCAGGAAAGGTGAGGGGCCTGAAAGATTGCACCTGGGCCCCAGAAGACACTTGTTATGTCACTGCATTGACCTCAATGGTAAAAAAAATGGTTTTGTTGCTGTGCGTCATGTAGCCTTAGTTTTTGGACAGAGCAAAAGTGTTGGAAGTACGGCTCTGTCCAAAGAACAGATACATGGCAAAATACTCACCTGTGGATTGTTTTAGAAACCCATTGAAATCAGTGGGTTTTTTAGTAACCCGTTCCAAATCAGTTTTTAGTATCTTTAGGCCCCAGGGGACGATACGCAGCGCTAAAGCGCTGCTGGAAAAACTGCAGCGGGAACGCATCGTGGTTCCGCCTGCAGCACTTTGAACAGCAAGTTCATGGAGTTTTGATCCGCGGACTTTCTGTTACCATTATATGTACAGGAAAGCCGTCAGCGTTTCCATAGATATAATTGACATGCTGCGATTTCCAAAACCGAGCCGGTTTGTGACCCGGACGGCTGCTTAAGTCGTCCGGGTCTTGACCGGGCGTGTGGCCTCTTTAATCCTCCTCTGCTTCCCCTCCCGGCGGCTGTTGCTGGCCGGGGCGGGGTTTTGGAGGAGGCGGGGCTTACTCGCCCTATGTAACCTCCGGCGCTGGGCGGGGACTTCCTCTTGGATCCCCACCAGTGTCGGAGACAGAAGGATCTCCAGCGTCGCGATGACTTCAAGTACCCGGCAACAGCAACTCATGGAGCTGCTGCAACAACGGGTAAGAGATGAGGGGATGGCTTGGTTGGAGACGCTGCTCACTTCGAGTGGCGGCTCCAGCCTGCCTCCCGCTCCACCGGAGCCGCAGCGGGAGGCCTCTACCCGGCCTAGCAGGACGGCGAGGCCTCCCGTGCGGCTGTCTCCAGATGCGGCCCCCAGTAGCCGGAGCAGGGCTCCGGCGCGGGGGGCTGCACGCTCAGTGTCGCGTGCTGCCCGGGCTCCTGCGCGTACCGGGCGGCGTGCGACTTCGCTTTCGGGCGGTGTGGGCGCCCGGGCTCGCAGGCGCCGGCCCCTGGTTCCGGTGGTCGGTTCCAGTGCGGGGGGTGCGGCCCCCCCCCCCCTCCGGCCTTAACTGTCAGTGGCCCATTAATTCCCGTGCCTGTGATGGGCCCTCCGCCCCCCTCCCAGCATATCTCAGGGAGTGCTCCCCCTATGGTAGCCTCCCAACAGGCCATGGTTGTTGTGCCCCCTGTGGGGCCTAGTGATACTTCATCTTCGGTTGCTCCTGTGGCGCCCCCACCGCCGCCGGGTAGATTGGCGCGGTGGTTTGGGAGGGCAACTACCACCCCTGCAGGGGCAGACAGTGCCGCGACAGCCCAGGATACGGCGGCCGGCATATCCGCCCAGGCCTCTGCTCTGGCTCCGTTGCCGGCTGCAGCGTCCCCAGTTTTGTTCCAAGAAAGTGAGGAGGAGTTCTTTGATGTAGATTACGTGCCTGGAACTCCTCATGTTTTGCCACATACTCACTCCCGTTCCCTTTCTAGCCACGTGCCTGGGTCTGGGGCTCGCTCCTACAGGAGCTTTGGGCCTGATGATGATTTGTCTCTGCGTTCTGGTCGGTCTCGGCGTTATCGTAGTCGCTCTAGGTCGCGGAGTCGCCGCAGGCGTCGTGGGTCTCGTTATAGTAGGCGCAGGTCAGAGTCCCATTCATCATCTTCGTCACGGGATTCACGTAGGTCGCGGCGGTCGCATTATAGCAGGAGTTCCAGGAGGCGGAGTGGGAGGAGTGCATATGGTTCCGCCCAGGGCGTCCCTGGCGTGCCTGCTGTTGTGGTTCCTGACCCTCCTCCTGTAGTGGCTCCGTTGCCTCCACCCCTGGTCGCTTCGTCGCAGATTCCAGTGATTCCGGCTGGTGAGTTGTCTTGTTCACAGGCTTGGTCTTCTCAAACGCCACCTGCTGGTGGTGATGTGTTGGACGTTTTAAAAGCTATGGTTAGTCAGTTGGAAGGTAGGGGGCAGTCACTTGCTTCCCCAGGGGAGGCTAGTACGCAGCCTGAGCCGGTTCTCCCTCCTTCGGGTTTGAGGTTTCGTGATTCTTATTTCTGTGCCGTGGCTCCGTTGGGTACTCATGTCTCGGCGGAGCTTCGCCATAAGATCACGGCTAATGAGTATGTTGACATCTGGCTCTTGTTGTCTCCTGATCAGTTAACAGTAGATAAAGAGAGAGGTTTCGGTCGGGGTGATGACAAGAAGCCCAAAGTAGCAAAGACGTTTTCTAATTGGTTACAAGCCTTCTCTATTTTTTCTTGTATACTCTGTCAGGCAGCGCCTTCTATGGCAGCTGATCTTTTTGTGTATTTAGAGACTATTTTTACAGCTCATGAGCTTTATGGTGGAACGGCGTGGTGGAGGTACGACGAGGAGTTCCGGCGGCGGTTGGCGCTTCAGCCGGAGGTTGGTTGGGCCTCTAAGGCTACCGACATCTGGATTCAGCTGATGCTCTCGCCGAAGCCGATTTCTTCTCCCTTTCCATCCGCGGCCGCTGGGGGAGCCGGTTCTCCCTCCGCGGCCGTTCGCAGGCCAGGCGCCTGCTGGATGTTTAATGAAGGACATGAATGTTCAATTTGTGGAGGAGCTCATTCCGCCTTGCGCTGTGCCAAGTGCGGTAGAGCCACTAAGTCCGGTACGGGTAAATCCGAGGACGCCAGTGAGCGCAGTAAGGATGCGCCCCTGGCCCGACAGGTACCCCAGGAGTCAGGAAGCAGACCTGCTTCTTAAGGGTTTTCTGTTCGGTTTTTATATACCTCATGTTCCTAGTTGTTCTGTTACGTTTACGGATAATTTACGTTTTGTTCAGAAAGATTTAGTTGTTGCTCAGGCCAAAATTGATAAGGAAGTTGAGTTGGGCCGTTTGGCTGGCCCGTTTGCACAACCCCCTTTTCCAAATTTCAGGGTGTCCCCGCTGGGTTTGTTCCCGAAGAAAGAGGCCGGTAAATTCAGATTGATTCATCATTTGTCTTTCCCTCCGGGTGAATCCGTGAATGATGGTATCCCGAAGGAAGAGACGGTGGTGTCGTATGTTTCTTTTGATAGAGCGGTCTCCTTGGTGGTCAATGCCGGCAGGAGTGCCCTCCTGGCGAAATCTGATATTGAATCGGCGTTTCGTCTGTTGCCGGTACATCCCGATTGCTATCACTTATTGGGTTGCCAGTTTGGGGGTTCTTTTTACTATGACATGTGTTTGCCCATGGGGTGCTCCATCTCTTGCCGTTATTTTGAGTTGTTTAGTTCGTTTTTAGAGTGGGTTGTTCGGCAAGAGACGGGGTCCCAGGCGGTAATTCACTACTTAGATGACTTTCTTTTTGTTGGTCCTGCTTCTTCTCGTTTGTGTGAATATTTACTTAACACTTTTCGTTTTTTTGCAGGTTACTTTGGGGTTCCCCTTGCTTGTGACAAGACGGAAGGTCCGGTTTCGTCACTCTCCTTCTTGGGCATACTCATAGATTCGGACCGTATGATCCTTCAGCTCCCGCAGGACAAGTTGTCTCGCCTTAGGGCGGATGTGGATTTCTGCCTGTCGGCCCGCAAGGTCCAGCTGTCCCGATTGCAGTCATTGCTGGGTCAGCTGGCCTTTGCGTGTAGGATTTTTCCTATGGGGCGCGTTTTTTCTCGCCGCCTGTCTATGGCCACAGCTGGAGTCCGCATGCCGCACCATTATGTGCGAATAACGAGTGTCTTGCGGGAGGACTTGAAGGTTTGGAAGTCCTTTCTGTTAGACTATACCGGTGTTTCTTGTTTCCCTGAGAAGGAGTTGTGCAATTCCGACCTCCAGCTTTTCACTGACGCTGCTGCTTCATCTGGTTACGGGGCCGTCTTCGGTTCCCGCTGGTCCGCTGCTCCATGGCCTCAAAGCTGGTTGTCTGCTGGTTTTACTCGTAACCTTACGTTATTGGAATTGTTTCCGATTGTTGTCGCTTTGGAGTTATGGGGCTCGGACATGGCAAACTAGCGAATTTTGTTTTGGTGTGACAATGAGAGCGTGGTTTCTGTTATAAATAGCCTCTCGTCCAGCTCTTTGCCTGTTTTGTCTTTGCTGCGGCGTTTGGTTTTAAAATGCTTACAGTTTAATTTGGTTTTCAGGGCTCGCCATGTCCCGGGTGTTGATAACATTGTTGCTGATGCTCTTTCTCGTTTTCAGTGGGAGCGCTTCAGAGACATGCACCCGAGAGCGGATTTGGTGGGCTGCCCGTGCCCTCCTTTGCTGTGGGACCTGGTTCTGCAGTCTTGAGCCCGCTGTTGCAAGATTCCGTCACGGCGGCGACGTGGTCAGCGCATGGTAAGGCGTGGAATGAGTGGCTGTCCTTTGGTTCCCCAGAGAGATTGTTGGATCCCGACTGCTGTCGGGATTTAACTTTTGCTTATCTAGCCCGTTTGAAGTCAGAGGGCGTGTCGGCTGCTACTGCGGCCAGGAGGTTGTCGGGTGTAGCCTTTGGGCTTAAATTGTTGGGCGTCCCGGATGTAACGAAGGACTTTGCTTTTCAGTTAATTTTGCAAGGTTGGAAGAAGTCTGCACGCCCAGTTGATAAGCGTCGCCCGGTTTCGTTTTTTCTTTTGCGTCGCTTGGTAGGGATAACTGAGTCGGTCTGTTCTTCCCCGTTTGAGTCGGAATTATTGAATTGTGCGTTTGTTTTGGCTTTTTTCGGTGCTTTGCTTGTGGGTGAATTAGTCGCCCCGTCTCGGCGGGCAGCGGGTGAGTTGGCTGCGGACGATGTGGTGCTTTTGCAGGATTCAATCCGTGTCCGGGTTAAACGGTCTAAGACGGATCCCTACGGTCAGGGTACTTGGTTGAATATCTCGCGTTTAGAAGGCTCCTTATGCCCCGTTGATCGTGTACGTCGTTTTGTATCGGTCCGCCCCTTGGCTAGCCAGTTTTTAGTTCATGCTGATGGCTCATTTTTTACCAGATTCCAGTTTGAATCGTTGTTTAAGCGCTGTCTTGCCGCTTTAGGAGTCCCGTCGGATGATTTTGGTACTCACTTTTTCCGCATCAGGGCAGCTACTGCGGCCGATGCGGCGGGCCTTACTGAGGAAGAAATTAAGCGTATTGGCCGCTGGCGGTCCAGTTGTTACAGGCGTTATGTCCGCCCGGGTCTTCTCACGGCTTAGTTTTTGTCTTTTCTTTTTTTGCGTCTTTTAGTTTTGTGGTAAGTCGCCTTTTGTAATGTAAAAAAAAAAAAAAAAAAAAAAAGCATTTTCATTAACATTGTTCTCTATTTCTAGGTCATTATCCGGTGGTTTGGATCCTAGGCCACTCGTATATTTATTGGGCAGCGCGGCGTGCCGCTATACGGCCTGGAGGTTTGCAGCTGGGTTTTCAGGAAGCGGAGCTGAGATGGCACGGAGTCAGAGGAATGAGCTGGTCGCAGATGTTGCCACAAGTTGTTGAAATTGGACGAACCTCCCAGGCCCCAGTGGTGCTGGTGTTTAATGCTGGTGGTAACGATTTGGGTGTGATACGCTTGTCCGAATTGATTTCCCTGATCAGATCTGATGTGAGTCGCTTTCCTGCCTTTTTTCAGGATGTCGTTATTGTATGGTCCGAGATTGTTCCTCGGGCGAGATGGCGAGATGCTCGAGACCTGGCAGCTTTGGAGCGTGCAAGGCGCCTCCTCAATTTGCGTGTGTCACGCCATGTACGCTCCCGATCGGGAGTCATGGTTCGGCACAGGCAGCTTGAGGGTGATAATAGGGCGCTGCTCCGGAGAGATGGTGTCCATCTGTCTGACATCGGTCTAGACATTTTCTTGTCTGGGCTTCAGGATGGTATCGAGCATGCGCTTTTTATGCTCTTGGAGGGGGGTCAGACCCCTTTGTAGGTTTACGTCGGGGTCCGGTGGCGGGACCTTGCGCCTTCCCCTTCCCATCCCCCTTCGGGTCATCGGTTGTAGAAGATGGAGCGCGTCACCCGTTGAACATCATACACATGCACACCGCAGGCGGTGGTGGGGCATTCCGGTGACGCGCTTGGTCCAAGAAGAAAGGGGAGGGGGATAGCAGGGTTCTGCCGATATGTTTATAGTTTAATAAAGCTGTGGCCGACCCCCACTATTTTTACCATCCAAGAGCGTGTCAGTGTTTTCTTCTATGTTGGGCTTTAACAGCCGTGGGAGGAGGTGTTCCTTGGGTAGTTATACCACATTCCGCCTGGTCTGTGACCCGGACGGCTGCTTAAGTCGTCCGGGTCTTGACCGGGCGTGTGGCCTCTTTAATCCTCCTCTGCTTCCCCTCCCGGCGGCTGTTGCTGGCCGGGGTATGGTTTTGGAGGAGGCGGGGCTTACTCGCCCTATGTAACCTCCGGCGCTGAGCGGGGACTTCCTCTTGGATCCCCGCCAGTGTCGGAGACAGAAGGATCTCCCTCCCGCCCTCCCCATTTTGGTTTTGCTTGTTTGTATTATGGTTGTTTTTATTATTTATTGATTTCGGTGTTTCCTTACTTTGTTATTTATTCTGGTTTATTTTTCAGGTGTCACAGCTTGCATGTTGGCGGGACCTTGTGCCTTCCCCTTCCCATCCCCCTTCGGGTCATCGGTTGTAGAAGATGGAGCGTGTCACCCGTTGAACATCATACACATGCACACCGCAGGCGGTGGCGGGGCATTCCGGTGACGCGCTTGGTCCAAGAAGAAAGGGGAGGGGGATAGCAGGGTTCTGCCGATATGTTTATAGTTTAATAAAGCTGTGGCCGACCCCCACTATTTTTACCATCCAAGAGCGTGTCAGTGTTTTCTTCTATGTTGGGCTTTAACAGCCGTGGGAGGAGGTGTTCCTTGGGTAGTTATACCACATTCCGCCTGGTCTTGGAAATCACAGCGTGTCTGTGCTGCAGTTTTAAATGCAAAGTGTGCATGGGACTCACATGAATCCCATCCACTTTGCAGATACTGTGAAACACTACGATTTTTTCCGCAACGTTTCCACTGTGGGCAAATCACAGTGTTTCCGGCCCATGGGGCCCCGGCTTTAGACGGATCACAGAAACTGATTCCATGCAGAGACCACAATGCAAGTGTGAACCCAGCCTTACCCAGTGGGTGTGCATTGTATTACTATTATTGCTTTATGCTTATAAACAAGTCTATACCTATGTCTTATACACTCTTAGCCCTTAATCATTATGCATAAGGCATCTTACGGGGCTTGTAATATTTCAGACACGCTTCTTTCTTATCTTCATCCCCTGGCTCTAATATTGCTCCTCCAGTTTCTTCCTGTCTGCTGTAAATAAGTCCGGTGACTTTTGGGAAGTCATATGTGTACTCACTTCCACCCAAAACCGCATCTGGGTGTTTTTGGAGCTCCACATTTAGCAGATAATGAAAGATATTCATGAGTAATCGCCAGGATTCAGAATAAAATAGCTAAGGATGAGCTCATCCTGGAATTTGCACGTCCAGTGCCCACTTGCACAGTAAACAGCATAGATCATTATAGGAGGTTAACCCTTGCACAGCTGGGAAAGAAATGAACTACGCTGAGTTAGCTACCTGAGGCCATTCCCTTAATTAAAGGTGCCGCCATCCCACAGGATTATATTAAAAGTATCTGTACATACAGACTGGAAAGTATTTGTTTTCTGGCAGCTCGATCTGGCCAGGAGCCACCTGGTAATGGAGCGTGTAATTAAATAAGGGGAGGGTTCACAGACTTGGCATTAGCCGTTCCCCAGGACGGCAGCTTCATTTTGTTTAAAAGAAAATATTGAAAACCTTAATTTTCTGTGTCTGAGACAGGAATCACTGATCAAAGGCGCAGCGGGATCTGTATCCTATAAGTATTCATCGCTTTGTGGCCTGGCGCCGCGTTGAGAGCATATTGGTACCTGAAAGTCTTTCCAAGCATTGAATGGTTCAGTGATGTGTAAGAAATGTTGGATGTCATTTTACGCAGCTCTGCTAAGTGATAGGGACTTGAAACTTGTTAATCCTGTAAAGCTACAAGTGGGTTAAATCCATGCTTGTCGGGAATTGAAAATTGCGCTTTAATTCTGTAATATGATGTCAAAGCGATAAAACTCTGAGGCTATCTGGTCTGGATCGATACTGAGGGCTATTAGCATGCTTTACAATTAAAATCCATATAAAATATTGAAAGTATATTCTTACTGGTAACATGTATCTATAGGCTAAAGCCCCACATTGCGGAACACAGTTAAAAAATGCCGTGGGAAAAATGCAGCGTTTTCATTGCATTTTTGTAGAGTTTTTCTCTGCAGATTTTTGTTATTAAGCCAATAAGACAATTCCCAGCACTTCCGTATGTATAATTGACAAGCTGTGTTTTTCAAAAACGTGTGTTTTTAAAAACACAAATTTTCTACAGCATTTTTTTTCTGCAATGCATGAAAGGGGTTAGCCAAAATCTCATTCATTCTGCTTGTACTGTAAAGTTTTATTTTTTGTTGCTGGTTTTCCATTCCTGCAACATGGGGCTTCAGCCTAAGGCTAAGACGCTGTGTATTAAAACGTAGCAAAAACAAAGCACTACGGAAAAAAACACGGCAGAAATGCATCCCGTTTTTTTTCCGCAGCGCTTTTCATTGCATTTTCGAAGTGTTTTCCTCTGCAGACTTTCTGCTCCTATTATACCAATAATGCCAGCGTTTCAGCACTTTGCAGGTACTGTAAATGTGTTTTTGCAACATGGGCTTCAGCCTCAAAGTGATTTTGTTGGACACCTGCATGGACGCCTTAGACCTCATGCACACCACCGTAGTTTTTACCCACAATTGAGCATTCACAGTTGCAGATAAAATTACAGTCACATTCATTTCTATGAGCCCAGACCAAGAACCTCAATTTTTGCGGCCGTGTGTCCATGCCATATTAAAGGACTGCAAAATATGAAGCATGTCCTATTTTTGGCTGCATTTGCGGACATTGATTTGAGACCAGTGTAGGGAATTATACAAGATCTGCAACTGCAGATGATATACTGATGCAATGTGAATTTCTTTTTGTGGATTGTAGATCCGTATTTGCAGATGGTAAATCCACTTAAGTCATGTGCAGGAGGCTTTAACCTGATTGAAAAAGGTATATGACTCTATCCATAGACTGCCATGGTGATTGCCAACAGAATCTGTCCCCTCTTCCCTTGTGTCCCAGATTTGTAACAGTTAAAAAAGACTGAGCGCATACGCATAATGTAAACCCCCTGAAAGGAGGGGGGGGGGGATAAGCCCCTCCCAGATTCTAAACAACCAAAACTTACCCCCCTTAAGAAATAAGGCACAGACACATTAGCTTGGGTTAAGTGGGGGTCGGCCACAGCTTTATTATTGAAAATAGACATGTCAGCAAAAACCTGTTGCCCCAACTTAGAGGGAAGCGCGCCACAAGGAATGCCCAGGCACCGCTAGCGGTGTGCATGTCTGTTGTATCCAGCGGTGGAGTGCCTTATCCGGAATGACGTAAGGGGAGGGGACAAGGTCTTGCCGATCATGCCAGCTGTGACACCTACGGAAACAAATAAATAAATAAATAACCAAGAAACAAACAAGAAATACAACCAAACCAAATTAGATACAAGCAAAAAACACAGAAGGCAAACAAATGGAAACAAAAACCAACTAGAAGAAAACACAAACAAAACCCGGTGGAGTGCAAAGGAGCAAGGGGAGGGTGGGAGGGAAAACCTCTTCCTTCGACGCTGGCGGGGATCCGAAAGGAAGTCCCTGCCCAGCGCCGAAGAATAAGAAGGGGACGGAGCGTGGCTCCGCCCTCCACCCGCCTGCGTCATCACGGCGACGTCAGACGCCGGGAGAGGAGCGGAAGGGAGGGGGGAGGAGGACGCATGCGCGAAAACGCGCACAGTCAGAGCCCGGGGCGCTTATGCAACGGCCCGGTCCTAAGACTGAGCGCATACGCATAATGTAAACCCCCTGAAAGGAGGGGGGGATAAGCCCCTCCCAGATTCTAAACAACCAAAACTTACCCCCCTTAAGAAATAAGGCACAGACACATTAGCTTGGGTTAAGTGGGGGTCGGCCACAGCTTTATTATTGAAAATAGACATGTCAGCAAAAACCTGTTGCCAAAACTTAGAGGGAAGCGCGCCACAAGGAATGCCCAGGCACCGCTAGCGGTGTGCATGTCTGTTGTATCCAGTGGTGGCGCGCCTTATCCGGAATGATGTAAGGGGAGGGGACAAGGTCTTGCCGATCATGCCACCGGAGACCGGTGTAACCCTACACCGGGGTCCGACCCCCCTCCTGCAGCATAAAGAGAGCACGGTCAATGCCATCCTGTATGCCCGACAAGAATATGTCGAGGCCTATGTCCGACAGATGCACCCCATCCCTGCGTAGCAAAACGCTGTTGTCTCCTTCCAATTGTCTGTGCCGGACGACAACTCCCCCCCGGGACCTTACATGACGGGATATGCGCATGTTAAGGAGCCGGCGAGCCCTTTCCAGAGCCGCCGGATCCCGCGCATCCCTCCAGCGGGCCCTCGGGACTATCTCCGACCAGACCATGACAAGGTTATGAAAGAATGCAGGGAAACAATCAAAATCAGAACGAATCAGGGAGATCAGCTCCGACAAGCGTATGGAACCCAAATCATTTCCTCCAGCATGCAGCACCAGCACCACAGGGGCCTGGGAGGAACCGGCAATCGACACAACTTGCGGCAGAATCTGCAACCAACTCAAACCCCGAACTCCGTGCCACCGGAGCTCGGCCTGTTCAAATCCAAGCTGCAGACCACCTGGGCGAACAGCAGCACGTCGCGCTGCCCAGTAAACATAAGAATGGCCCAGAATCCAAACGATAGGATAAGCGTCTGAAGAAACAAAGGGAAGAAATTAGTACAGGCGAAATACAAAATTAATATATATATATTTTTTTTTTAAATACCTATATGGAGCTAAACAAGAGGGAAATAAAAGCAAAACTACACGGTAAGCAAACCCGGGCGCACATACCGACGGTAACAACTAGAGCGCCATCTGCCAATACGCTTGACCTCTTCCTCCATGAGACCAGCCGCATCAGCCGCGGTAGCGGCACCAATGCGGAAGGAATGAGTCCCGAAATCCGCCGGGGAAACCCCCGCGGATGACAGGCAGCGTTTGAATAAAGATTCAAATTGGAAGCGCGTGAAAAAAGACCCGTCATTATGAACTAAAAACTGCGGGGAAGGCGGGCGGACGGCAGCAAATTGCCGCACCACCGCAACCGGGCACAGGGGGCCATCTATACGAGATATAGACAACCACGTGCCCTGCCCGTACACGTCGGTCTTAGAGCGCTTTACACGGACACGTAGGGAATCCTGTAAGATGACCACGTCATCTCCCGCCAAACCACCCTGTACAAAACGTGACGGAGCTACCAACTCGCCCACACGAAGCGCACCAAAAAAGGCAAGGCAAAAAGAACAACTCAGTAAAGCTGCCTCGAAGGAAGACGAACAGACCGACGAGGAAGCGTCAACCAGACGCCGCAGCAGAAAAAAGGAAACCGGCCTGCGACAATCTACCGGTCGCGGCGCCTTCTTCCAACCCCTCAAAATAAGCTGAAAGGAAAAATCTTTGGTCACATCAGGGAGACCCAGCAGCTTCAAACCAAAGGCCACCCCGGACACACGCCGAGCCGCCGTGGCCGCCGTGACTCCGTCAGAACGCAAACGTGACAAGAAAGCGTAGGTAAGCTCGCGGCAACATTCAACATCAAGCAAGCGGTCAGGAGAAGCAAAGGACAACCATTCACACCACGCCTTACCGTGAGCTGTCCATGTAGCCGACGTGACCGAATCCCGCATCAACTGAGTCAGGGGTGAAGGACCACGTCCCATAGTAAGGGGGGGCACGGGGAGCCCTCCAAATGCGCCTCCGGGTGTAAGTCTCTGAAGCGACCCAACTGCGAACGAGAAAGAGAGTCAGCAATCGTGTTAACAACACCGGGGACATGCCTAGCCTTGAAAACGACATTATACTGCAAACATCTGAGGACCAAACGCCGTAACAAAGCTAAGACCGGCAAAGAACTAGAAGAAAGGCTATTAATTGCCGACATAACGCTCTCGTTGTCACACCAAAACAAAATGCGTTTGTTCGCCATGGCGGGACCCCATAATTCTAGGGCGACCACAATGGGGAACAACTCCAATAATGTCAGATTGCGGTTAAGGCCCAGGGACGACCAGACCGAAGGCCACTCAGAAAAAGACCAATGGGCGCCAAAAACCGCACCGTAGCCAACAGCCCCAGAGGCGTCAGTGAAAAGCTGAAGGTCGGAATTAGTCAACTCACCCTCTGGGAAACAGGAAAGGCCAGAATAATCCAACAGAAAGGATTTCCAAACCTTCAAATCATCCCGCAAGACTTTTGTAATCCGGACATAATGGTGCGGAAGGCGGACTCCAGAAGTAGCCATAGCCAGGCGGCGGGAAAAAACCCGCCCCATCGGAAAAATACGACACGCAAAAGTCAGTTGACCCAGCAGAGACTGCAAACGGGACAACGGAACTTTGCGGGAACTTAGGCAGAAGTCCACATCTGCACAAAGCCGGGACAACTTGTCCTGCGGGAGATGAAGGAGCATCCGCTCCGTGTCAATTCCAATACCCAAAAAGGAGAGAGACGTAACCGGACCATCAGTCTTGTCACAAGCCAAAGGAACGCCAAAATAAGCAGCAAAATAACGAAAAGTATCGAGCAAATACTGGCAAGTAGGAGACCCGGACGGGCCTACAAACAAAAAATCGTCCAAATAATGTATCACCGATGAAGCGCCCGATTCCTGCCGAACAACCCATTCCAAAAAAGTACTAAACATTTCAAAGTAACGGCAGGAAATCGAGCACCCCATGGGTAAACACATATCATAATAAAAGAAACCACCAAACTGACAACCTAACAAATGGTAACAATCGGGATGTACCGGCAACAGACGGAAGGCAGACTCGATGTCAGACTTTGCCAAGAGCGCACCCCGACCGGCTTTCACCACCAGCGAGACGGCTCTGTCAAATGACACATAGGACACCGCTGACTCTTCCTTCGGTATGCCGTCGTTCACAGACTCCCCGGGGGGAAAGGAAAGATGGTGGATCAAACGATACTTCCCCGCCTCCTTTTTGGGGACCAGGCCCAAAGGAGACACCCTAAAGTTCGGAAAAGGAGGCTCAGAAAAGGGGCCAGCCATGCGACCCAGATCAACCTCCTTGGAAATCTTCTCCTGAGCAACAAGGACATCTTTCTGAACTGAACGTAGATTATCAACTAAAAGAACATTGGAACAAGAAACATGAGGTATGTAAAAACCTGAAGTGAACCCATCAAGGAGCAGACCTGCCTCCTCCTTCCTGGGGTACCGGTCTAGCCAAGGGCGCATCTTTAACGCGCTCAATGGGGTCCTCGGGTTTACCCCGCTTGGCGCAACGAAGGGCTGAGTGGGCGCCGCCACATATGGAGCATTCATGCTTAAAACGGCATGACGCAAAAAACCGGCAGTGCCCCTCATTGAACATCCAGCAGGCACCTCAGGGGAGCTGCGGGCTTCGGCGTCAACATTAGTTGAATCCATATGTCCGTCGCCTTAGAAGCCCAACCAACTTCCGGCTGCAGCGCTAGCCGCCGCCGGAATTCTTCGTCGTACTTCCACCAAGCGGAGCCACCATATAACTTATGAGCGGAAAAAATAATGTCAAGGTAAATAAACAGTTCCGCTGCAACAACTGAACCAGACTGACAAAGAATGCAAGCAAAGGTTGAAAAGGCTTGCAACCAATTGGCAAAGGTTTTAGCCACTTTAGGCTTCTTATCGTCACCTCTGCCAAAACCCCGTTCTTTATCAACAGTAACATGATCAGGAGATAACAATGACCATATGTCAATATATTCACCACTGATGATTTGTTCTCTCAGCTCCAGAGGCACGTGCGTGCCAAGAGGAGCCACCCCACAGAAATAAGTGTCCCTGAATCGCAAGCCAGAGGGAGGAGCAACCAGCTCAGGCCGCGGCAAAACCGCTCCTGGGGAAACAAAAGAAGGAGTCCTACCCTCAAGCTGCGAAATCATGGACTTCAATACATCAAGCATGTTGCCACTCGGACCCGGCGACTGGGAAGACCAGGCCTGCGAACAGGCCAACTCACCAGATGGTAACGCGGGCGGCTGCACCGACACGGCCAGGGGTGGAGGCTGCGGAGCTGCAGCTGCTACTGCAGGCACGGCCGGAGCTCCCTGGGCAGACACAGATTCCCTTCTCCCACTCCGCCTCCGGGAACTCCTGCTATACCTCGAGCGACGCGAGCGATGGGAACCCCGAGAGGAAGACGACGAGCGCGACCCAGAGAGATCGTAATCGCGACCCCTAGACCACCTCCCCCTACGCCGATGACCCCGTGAATCCCTCCTACTACGCCTGCGGCGCGAACGAGAGGAGCTACGCGAACGCAGGGAGCGATCCCGGACCCTCGACGACCTACTATCCGCCCCGGAACCGCGATACGAACGGGAACTGGACTCACGGAAACGGCTGGAAAGGGAATAGCGCGGGAAATGAGGAGTACCTGGGACATACTCAGTATCAAAAAACTCCTCATCACTACCCTGAAACATAACTGGTGACGATGGAGCCGGGACAGCCGTGGGGGGGGGGCCAGCCGTATCAGAAGGGGCCGAGACTAAGGGCGCAGAGGGAGGAGCCGGAGCCTCATCGCTACCGGCCAACATTGGAAGGGCAGAACTGCGCCCGAACCATCTCGCCAACCTGCCAGGAGGCGGAGGCGGCAGAGGCATGGGCTCTACTGGGGGAGATAACATGGGGGCAGAAGCTGCAGGCTGGGCCGAA
>NC_134272.1:67549362-67711862 GCF_031893055.1 Leptodactylus fuscus
TGTCTGGGATCTCCTGCCGTAACATGAGGAAAATCCTGTCCTAAAATCAAATACCATGAAGGCACATAATTTGGATTTTGGTCATGGGCTATGCTTTAGGTGTTGCATGTCCCTGACATGACGAGAGGTTTGAGTATAGGATTCCCAAAGCTCCATCTCCTTTATTTTGTCACAGCCTTATTTTGACGTCGACCCCTTCATAAATGGCGCAGCCATGGTCAGACAGTAATAGTACATTTCTTGTCACTCATTATGAAGCTAGTGATTGAATTCCTATAAGAGTAAATATGTAACAAGCCCTGTATCTCATTAATTATACAATATCAATCATTTCTGACTCCACCCAAAACAGCCCTACTGTAGGTTTTGGTCCCCTTTGGCCATGGGCCGGTGCCCTCCTGTTCAGGTGGTGGGATGGATAAGCTGTCCCTTGTTCCCATCCCATGCAGCTTATCTTATAACTAGGAAATTGCCCATTTTGCATAACCGTCCATAAATACCCTGAAATATTTTACATCTATATGTTTTATATTAAACCAGCCCTGTATTGCTTTGACATATTGCTAGTAATCCCCGCTTGCAGCCAGGGAGCCTTGTAGTTTTCTGTGATTGAAGCTGAAGTCTGCCTCCGCTATCAATCTGGAATATATATATATTAAGGCAGAAAGTGATTTCTCTTTTTTATCCAGTTTCAAACGTTGTTTTTTCTAGACCAATTTCTCCTAAAATAGCATGTTTATTTGACTTTTTCTGCTTAAAATATCTGCTTAAATTCCTGTTCTCGCTGCCATTAATATCACATGTCAGGATGACTTAATTCTAGTCATTTGGTATCAATCATGAAAAGTTTAAATAGATTTGATACATCCCAGGAGTCCCTGTGCGGTAAACACACGGAGCGCACAAGGATAGTCAATGTAAACCCTTTGTAAGGAATCCAAGGAGAATTCCAGTGGATATAACCACAGTCTGACATGGAGAGCTCATAGAATTAACCTGGTGTGTATCATCTGAATGACGCTGTAAGAATTCTATCCATGTGTGCATTATATCATTAATAATATCGTATAGATTTCTGTACAAAGTGACTATTTTCTATACTGTATGCTGTATTTACTAATATGTCAAAGTGAATACTCTACATTATTGGTAGTATTGCAGAAATGTACTACCGTGTTTCTCGAAAATAAGACTTCCCTCAATATAAGACCCAGTGCAATTTTTTACAAGATTAAATATAAGGCCTCCCCTGAAAATAAGACTTAAAGGCAGTCATTGCTATATCTATCAAACCTCACCCCCCCACTAAACATTAACCTTATCTGATCAAATAAAAAAGCTCTGACATTGTGTTTGCTGTACAAAGCACATGTAAAGGAGAGCATTGCAGCCACTGCTGCCTCCAGGGACCCTTGTGCACAGGTGAGCTTGAAGAGGCCTTCCCCCGCCGCATATGATGTCCCCGGTATACACAGGAGAGCCTGATACCGCCACTGTGCTGCATCCATTGTCCCTGTATCAGTACCACAAATGGTGGAAGCAGCAGCCTCTCCCAGCTCATCCCAGAGCTGCAGGGACAAATAAGACAACGCAGCAGTGGCAACAGGTATCAATTTTTTTGTTCAACAATAAATGTGAATTCTTGTTCATGAAAAAATAAAACAACCCCTGAAAATAAAACCTAGCGCGTCTTTAGGAGAAAAAATATTATAAGATGCTATCTTATTTTCGGGGAAACACGATAGTAGAAATTTGGTGTAAGTGGCCACAAGAAAATGGCTGCAGACACGCACAGTCAGCTCTGCCCGAAGGCCAATGGCAGAGCTGACTGCACATGCCTAGGATTTTCCATAACAGTGCAGGAAGAAGATGCAGGGAGAGGCATTCCTGAAGAAGAAGAGGCTGGCGCTGGAGATTTTTCAAGCAGCATTCGTTACGCCCCCAGTGCTGCAAGAAAAAACATTTGCATAAAGAAGAAAACCTGAAATATCACAGGAATGGCGGTGCGGACAAGACTTGTTTATTTGATCAAAAAACGCTAATGTTTAGTGGAGGGAACGGGGTGACGGCTGTGGCAATAACTGCCATTATGTCTTTTTTTCAGGGGAGGCCTTATATTTAAGCTTGTAAAAAATTGCACTAGGACTTATATTGGGGGATGTCTTAGTTTCGAGGGAACACGGTAGTACATTGCTGCATTACTAATAATTGACATATTAGTATAATACAGCATACAGTATAGAAAATAGTCACTTTGTACAGGAATCTATACGATATTATTAATGATATAATGTACACATGGATAGAGTTCTTACAGTGTCATTCAGATGATACACACCAGGTTAAGGCTATTCCTATGTGTTAATATTAAAAAAATGGGATTCAAATGATTGAATCCCTTTAAGGTTTAAATGCAATTGTAACCCCATGCCTGTCCTGTGGCAATCTAGGACAAAGTACAAAAAACCAGGAAAAGTAGTCACAAGAGTTTTTCCAAGTACACCACCACATTAAGTTTCATAAGAATATATATATATATATATATATATATATATATATATATATATATATATATATATACCTGTATACTGTCACATGAGTTTCCCTGGCATAGGTGTAAACTATAAGTGCTAATAAAAGATGTAATGTGTATTTACTAACACATTCCAGCATGTTCACACATCCTTACTCCTCAGAGTAGCGGAGACACTGTGAATTTTTTCCAAGCTGCCTTCAGATCCATTATTGTTCAGTTTTTCTCTGTGCCTTAGTGAGACAGGAGCACACATTGTGATCAGGCACAATGCCCATTAGACAGATGGGCATGAGCGCAGGCAGCCAGCAGCCCATTTATGTGTGAATGTTAAGGGCAAGATTCCCAGCTACATGAATCCTAATGGCTCCCCATTGTGTTTACAAGCCTATGGTTCAGGAAAAATGCCATCACTAAAATCCATTCCAAGTCTTGTTAACTGTTTAAGGAGGAATATAAATTTCATAGCTTCAGGGAAGAAGTTGGCTGGAATGATATTATTATAACGCACCATGATATCGGTATAGTGACATGCTTCTGCGGGTCGTGATGATCTAACAAAGTCAGAAGTTGTGTTTGCCATGAGATGGGTTCCAAATGGATTGTCAAAAGGTATCACATTGGGAGAGTAAAGAAAATGTAAAAAAAATGACCCCAGTTAGATGATATTTCTCTTCAAGATAACAACTCATTGGTCTGTCATGTACATGTGTATACTTACATGTGACGACCAATGTGATTGGTCAAAGCCATCACTGAAGGTTCAGATATTTGACCCAGAGATAGACCAACTCCTTAGCCTTGTGCACTTCCAAATGGAATGTGTATTAAAAAAAAACAACAAAAAAGTGCACTAAAGAAGACTTTACCATCTAAAGAATAACCACCGTCACCAACTCCAACTCTTTCCATACTTTAATAGGCACTGCTCTTTTGATTCCACTGTAGTTGTGATTGTCTATCTCGCCATCACCATTCCCATTTTTGATTTCTGCTAATTTAGGCACCCAATAAGTTAACTAGGCTATTTACGGTCAAGAGGGTGATCCCTGGTTGTCTTCTCCACCCACTTGAACTTAGAGATCCTAATTAGCATATTGTAGAATGAAACTAGTAGCATCTATTGCTCAGGAATGGTGGAGGTAGAGAAAAAATCCAACTCAAAATCAGTGGGGAGCTATTTAAAGGGGTTGTCCCATCACAAGGATCCTATCTTTACTGCTTGTTAATGTGGATGTAAGACTTTTTCTATATACATTGCTTCAGCAAAACTGCTTTGTTTGTCCTCTATCTTACTTTATTCAATTCATTGTTGACACATGCCTTGACTAGAGATGAGCGAACAGTGTTCTATCGAACACATGTTCGATCGGATATCAGGGTGTTCGCCATGTTCGAATCGAATCGAACACCACGTGGTAAAGTGCGCCAAAATTCGATTCCCCTCCCACCTTCCCTGGCGCCTTTTTTGCACCAATAACAGCGCAGGGGAGGTGGGACAGGAACTACGACACTGGGGGCATTGAAAAAAATTGGAAAAAGTCATTGGCTGCCGAAATCAGGTGACCTCCATTTTAGACGAATAGTGGATTTCAAATCCGGGTCATATGAGAATGTGAACTTTGTGACTATGAGACAGGGATAGCTGTACAGGCAGGGATAGCTAGGGATAACCTTTATTTAGGGGGGAATGTTATTAAAAATAACTTTTTGGGGCTCTATCGGGTGTGTAATTGTGATTTTTGTGAGATAAACTTTTTCCCATAGGGATGCATTGGCCAGCGCTGATTGGCCGAATTCCGTACTCTGGCCAATCAGTGCTGGCCAATGCATTCTATTAGCTTGATGAAGCAGAGTGTGCACAAGGGTTCAAGCGCACCCTCGGCTCTGATGTAGCAGAGCCGAGGCTGCACAAGGGTTCAAGCGCACCCTCGGCTCTGATGTAGGAGAGCCGAGGGTGCACTTGAACCCTTGTGCACCCTCAGCTCTGCTACATCAGAGCCGAGGGTGCGCTTGAACCCTTGTGCACACTCTGCTTCATCAAGCTAATAGAATGCATTGGCCAGCGCTGATTGGCCAATGTATTCTATTAGCCTGATGAAGTAGAGCTGAATGTGTGTGCTAAGCACACACATTCAGCTCTACTTCATCGGGCTAATAGAATGCATTGGCCAGCGCTGATTGGCCAGAGTACGGAACTCGACCAATCAGCGCTGGCTCTGCTGGAGGAGGCGGAGTCTAAGATCGCTCCACACCAGTCTCCATTCAGGTCCGACCTTAGACTCCGCCTCCTCCGGCAGAGCCAGCGCTGATTGGCCGAAGGCTGGCCAATGCATTCCTATGCGAATGCAGAGACTTAGTAGTGCTGAGTCAGTTTTGCTCAACTACACATCTGATGCACACTCGGCACTGCTACATCAGATGTAGCAATCTGATGTAGCAGAGCCGAGGGTGCACTAGAACCCCTGTGCAAACTCAGTTCACGATAATAGAATGCATTGGCCAGCGCTGATTGGCCAATGCATTCTATTAGCCCGATGAAGTAGAGCTGAATGTGTGTGCTAAGCACACACATTCAGCACTGCTTCATCACGCCAATACAATGCATTAGCCAGTGCTGATTGGCCAGAGTACGGAATTCGGCCAATCAGCGCTGGCTCTGCTGGAGGAGGCGGAGTCTAAGATCGCTCCACACCAGTCTCCATTCAGGTCCGACCTTAGACTCCGCCTCCTCCAGCAGAGCCAGCGCTGATTGGCCGAATTCCGTACTCTGGCCAATCAGCACTGGCTAATGCATTGTATTGGCTTGATGAAGCAGTGCTGAATGTGTGTGCTTAGCACACACATTCAGCTCTACTTCATCGGGCTTAGCACACACATTCAGCTCTACTTCATCGGGCTAATAGAATGCATTGGCCAATCAGCGCTGGCCAATGCATTCTATTAGCGTGAACTGAGTTTGCACAGGGGTTCTAGTGCACCCTCGGCTCTGCTACATCAGATTGCTACATCTGATGTAGCAGTGCCGAGTGTGCATCAGATGTGTAGTTGAGCAAAACTGACTCAGCACTGCTAAGTCTGCATTCGCATAGGAATGCATTGGCCAGCCTTCGGCCAATCAGCGCTGGCTCTGCCAGAGGAGGCGGAGTCTAAGGTCGGACCTGAATGGAGACTGGTGTGGAGCGATCTTAGACTCCGCCTCCTCCAGCAGAGCCAGCGCTGATTGGCCGAATTCCGTACTCTGGCCAATCAGCACTGGCTAATGCATTGTATTGGCTTGATGAAGCAGTGCTGAATGTGTGTGCTTAGCACACACATTCAGCTCTACTTCATCGGGCTAATAGAATGCATTGGCCAGCGCTGATTGGCCGAATTCCGTACTCTGGCCAATCAGCACTGGCTAATGCATTGTATTGGCTTGATGAAGCAGTGCTGAATGTGTGTGCTTAGCACACACATTCAGCTCTACTTCATCGGGCTAATAGAATGCATTGGCCAATCAGCGCTGGCCAATGCATTCTATTAGCGTGAACTGAGTTTGCACAGGGGTTCTAGTGCACCCTCGGCTCTGCTACATCAGATTGCTACATCTGATGTAGCAGTGCCGAGTGTGCATCAGATGTGTAGTTGAGCAAAACTGACTCAGCACTGCTAAGTCTGCATTCGCATAGGAATGCATTGGCCAGCCTTCGGCCAATCAGCGCTGGCTCTGCCGGAGGAGGCGGAGTCTAAGGTCGGACCTGAATGGAGACTGGTGTGGAGCTATCTTAGACTCCGCCTCCTCCAGCAGAGCCAGCGCTGATTGGTCGAGTTCCGTACTCTGGCCAATCAGCACTGGCCAATGCATTTCTATGGGGAAAAGTTAGCTTGCGAAAATCGCAAACTGACAGGGATTTCCATGAAATAAAGTGACTTTTATGCCCCCAGACATGCTTCCCCTGCTGTCCCAGTGTCATTCCAGGGTGTTGGTATCATTTCCTGGGGTGTCATAGTGGACTTGGTGACCCTCCAGACACGAATTTGGGTTTCCCCCTTAACGAGTTTATGTTCCCCATAGACTATAATGGGGTTCGAAACCCATTCGAACACTCGAACAGTGAGCGGCTGTTCGAATCGAATTTCGAACCTCGAACATTTTAGTGTTCGCTCATCTCTAGCCTTGACTTATCTGCTCAAAAGTCAAGTGATGTATCTGCTGCTCTCAGGGGGGAGGAAGGAGGGGCTAAGTGCACGGGAGCGAGCCTGTGTTTCTAGCTATTCCTGTGTCTACGCCACGTGACCTAGCTCCCTGCTATCAGATAGAGGAGAGGAGCTGCTTTCATTTCTTCTGTTCTCCCAGTTATCAGGCTAGCTAATTCAATTGTGTTCATTATGGCAGAGACAGGCAGTCTCTGTATGTAACATGGAATGGAGTTGCTGCTGCCTGTACTTCATAGTCAAATATGGGTGGGCAGAGCTACACGCTAATTTGGGGGCGGACTTGTACTGTGGGGGGGTTGTTCCTCTGATCCTAGTGATGAAATAGACTGTAAAATCGGCCCTTCTGACCGTAGAGAGATATCGGTGCCGATATCCAGCACCAGGGGACTTACGGGGAAAGCTGACTTTCTAGCGCTATTTGATACCGCACATCTATGAGGATGTGAAAGGGTCCTCTTTAGAAGAATATTCTCATGGCACTCATGAGAGGCATATATTCATCTCTAGGACCTCCTCCACCCACCTATCTTGAGAATGAGGGTCTTCTGATCTTCCTTTTTCGGTTACTGAGAACGGAGAGTTGACTTCATAAGTGTGACTTTCTCCATTCATGTTGTGAAAATAGCCGAGGCTGCCAAGGGATTTTTCGAGACTGTTTATAGGATATTATGTGGATGTGCCATAGACATCTGCAATGGGAATACCTCTTTAATATTGGCTAATGGCAGCAATAGAAGCACTGTGTACCTTTACAATAGGTAGTAAAAGGGTAAATAAAAGTGCTAAAGATATTTCCAATTCTCAGCTTTCTTTTGCTGTCTATATTGAAATGTCAAAAGTGTTTCATATCTGATGCTCAAGACTATAACATGTATTATGAATACTAGGAAACCATGCCACCTACCCGACAAGAAGATATGGCCTGGGGACAGGACAATAATTGAAAATGTAGTCAAATAGGCCACCCCAAGATTGACTATCACATGGCTAGCGCACATCCTACCCTTCACCTGTTCTCGTCTCTAGCTGTATTACATGGGGAGCAATTGGGAATTTCTATCTATGTAAAGTGCATCTATCCCCTGCAGCACTGTACAGCGATAATGGAATCGCCTACGTCATTCATATACACATTAAAACAAAGGGTAAAGAGAATGAGTCCTTCAGAGTAAACTATCTACCTGACAGTCTAGTCAAAGCGATGTAGACAAGAGAGAAGAACGGAACGACTAGAGAAGTTACTAGACCTGGTGGACAAAGAGGACAAAGCCCCACCAACAAGACTCCACTTTGAGACATCTGAGAATGACTTCTCTAAATCCCTTTATCTATCGGATATAACTTTAAATATGTTCTTCATAAAATAGAAGATGGCTATAAATGTGTCTCCGTGGCGGTATGAAATCTGGAACACTTTTCACGCATGAATCCCACCGGAGAGAAATCTCTTGGCTTGCATTTAACAGTTAATGAATCTTATTTTTTTTTATACAGTTTGGATTATCCTTTGATCACTAGATAATACTCTATAAAGCTGAGGCCACACATTGCAAAAAAGCGTTGCGTTTTTGTTTTTTTCAATTTTGCAGTTTCGTCTTATAGAGCCAAAGACAATTGTGGCTTCAAATCTTAATCTACTAAATACACCCCTGGCTCGAAAAACTCAGCAAAATCGACAACTAAAAATTCTGCTTTTCCACCAGGTGTTCCCCCAGTCTCACTATATGTATAATAATACAATTATAGAATGTATGTATAAAATATATAAAAATGAGACAATTTGGAACAGTTGTCCTATACTGACAATTATGACCTATGCTTATTAAAATAAGATCAGTGGGGGTCCGACCTCTGGGCCCTGCACCGATCAGCTGTATTCACTGTGTAGTGGCCAGTCACCGCTATTACAGCCTAGTATCCATTTATCTGATGGGTGTGAAGACTAGGTAATTTGTTTCCTAATCTTCAGACACAGGGCAACTGGAAAGAAAATTCTTGTGAGCCTCAGCCTGATCCCCTCGCCATCTTTGTCCTGTGTCACTGATCTCTACTCTGCATATACTTCAGAGAACAGAATAGAGATGTTAAAGGTCAGCTGACCAGAGAAGATGAAACGCCTCCACTGGTTCTGTCCACTTCACTTGTATGTGACGTCACTGTTGCCCTCAGAACCACAAGAACGGGGCTCTGTCGGAAAAGGATAGGTCAGCAGAAGCTGGACTATCCGGGGACGGCTGATCACATGACTTCCTATAAAAGCAGATGAATTCCAGGGAAAACAAACATATTGGTGAATGTCACAGCGGGGGTGTGAGTGCATGTTTAAGATATGCAAATATTCCTGGAAAATCACTTTAAAGGGAGTCTGTCACCAGAACCCAGCGTATCCACCCCGCCTGCAGCTAGGTTAGGAAAATTAGCTCTGTGGAGCAACAGCAACAGCTTTGGTGCTCCAAAGAGCTTATTTGCATGTTGACAAAAATGGAGATATTTTGGCAAATGCGGCAGTGATTCACAAGGGGAAACAGTATTTGATTCAGGTGATCCTTACTTATCTGTCTGCAGGGCTAGACTGATATGATGGATTCTAGTGACAGACTCCCTTTAAAGAAGCTCTGTCACAAAGTATAAAATACATGCATATTTTAGTAAAACATACGTACATACATACATATAGTACATACATACATATCTATTACATACATCATTTTGTTCCCACTTTTTTCCTGAGCAATTTGGTGTTTTTATTTTTAACATCTGTCCACCCATTCAAAAACTACGGCCCCTGGAAGGTTACATGTAAACTAGATCTTAGTCCCCAAGTGGGCGGTAACCTTTAGTTCAGCCCATAGAAAATAAAGGTTACCGCCCACTTCGGTATTAAGAGAGCTAAATTACATGCTATCTTCCAGGGGCTGTATCTTTAGAACAGATTTACGGATTTTAGAAATAAAAACGCCAAAATGATCAGGAACACAGAGAGAATCAAATTACCAATGGCATTTAGTATTTTCTACTCGGTGACAGATCCCCTTTAAATGCTGATATTAAAGGCGTATTCCTACGTCACATACTCACCAGTCTTCACTGCTGTAAAATCTTCTTTCTTCCTGGTTTCTTACATCTTTTGATGGGCGAAGTTTCACATGCAACCTGCCGTTTAGCTCCGCCCCAAAATTCACATGTAGCTCCGCCCACCCACATTGGACTATGAAGTACAGGCAGGAGCAACTCCATTCTGTGTTACATATAGAGACTGCCTGTCTCTGCCATAATGAACACAATTGAATTAGCTAGCCTGATAACTGGGAGAACAGAAGAAATGAAAGCAGCTCCTCTCCCCTATCTGGGTGCAGGACCTAGGTCACGTGGTGTAGACACAGGAATAGCTAGATACACAGGCTCGCTCCCTGCACTTAGCCCCTCCTCCCTCCCCCCTGAGAGCAGCAGATACATCACTTGACTTTTGAGCAGATAAGTCAGGGCTGTGTCAACAATGAATTGAATAAAGTAAGATAGTGGACAAACAAAGCAGTTTTGCTGAAGCTTTATATTTAGGGAAAGTCTTACATCCACATTAACAAGCAGTATAGATAGGATCCTTGTGATGGGACAACCCCTTTAAGCTATGTGAATTAAGAAGATTTTTTTTTGCCCTTTCCTATACTGATATGGATGCTATAAGCCAGATTTTATCAAATGGGGCTCAGTATTGCTACTTTAAGGGCATTATTCATAAAAAATACTAGAGAAGACTCTTGGTTTGATTCTATAATCGGATTATGAACCTTTTTTCGTATGCTCATACTTATCTTGTGCATGATACACTCTTCTCATTATACATTATATGCCTATCTCTGAAGTCTAGATCGGGTAAAAACTTCTCCCACATAATAGATTTCCAATATGGCCTAGAAATATCTTGTACACACAGATATTTGAGAACCATAGCAATTCCCATAACCAGCGCAGAGAGAATTCTTAATAATACGTGGGTGTAAAAGTAAGGAGTGCCGAGTGGCTTTAGTACAAGCATGTAGTAAACTTGTAAGTCCACAAATCATCATTAAATCACATCATTATAATCAGATTTTTTAATATAAAGTACGGTGGAAATGCTTCGCGGAGAATCTATGTTTTATCGGTAGGGCTTAATGCCGGCAAAGGCTTCTGCCACAATTGCTTGTTTACATGGCTAGACATAGGGCACAGGAGACATACTTTGCGCCACCATATTAGTCATTTTTGTATGAAGTGAGACTGTTCAGGGGCTGCTTGCAATTTGGTACAAATGAGCCATGCTCATTTTAGATGTCAGAGGCTGCCAGATGGGCTTGACAAATGTGATACTTGCACAGGTTCACTGGCTATAGTGTAAACCAATTCAGAGAGGAGAATAGCTGTTCAAGAACCCTTAAAGTATCCTGCGCCTTAGAAGCATACACGTTGTCGAGACCATAGCTTTATGTTTTAATATATAGATAGAGTCTGCATCGGTAACATATATACATGGTGAATTACATAGTCCTTCTATGTTACGGATGAAGAAGCACAAATGAATTTTCTTTGAAGGTAGTAGGCTTTAAGTCTGGGGAAAATACGCTTTCTTTAAGGATTTGGTCAAGCTTGACTGTTCTTACATTTGGTCTTGTTATAGTTTATTTAGCTTACAGATGAATGTCCAGGACCGGGTTCCATTATTGCACCCGCTATAGCTTGCTTTAATGTAAATGAAACTCTGAGGCTCAAATTTAGTAATAAATATAAAAGTAAAGCTAATAATACTAACTGGATGATAATATATATAGTAAAAATGATATCATGTAAGGCAGAAGATGACATAAAGGCATCATATGCTAGAATGTATATAGAGTCTATATGTGAAATACAACTCCCATAGTAATCCATTATGTGGCCTATACTCTACCTCTAGTGTTATACATGGGGTCAATATGAATCCCTGGGAGAAATCGGGATATATTTCATTGCACGCTATATGAAAGTTCATGTAGAAGTATTGTTTCTGGAGAGAGTACAATGTCTCATACTGTACATCAGTCCCATATTGGGTTCATGAATATCTTAAGCCGTGTGCATGACCTCTTTGTATGATAGTCTCCAGTACAATGTGGAGGCACCATGTACCAGTTCTATATGGGGTTCATGAACACATGAAGCTATGTGTATGACCCCCTATGTATAGTAGTCTCCAGTATGATTTGGAGGCACCATGTACCATCCCCATATGAGGTTCATGAGCTCATGTGTATGACCCCTATGTGTAATAGACTCCAATAAGAAAATTTCTGTATCAGTTGAAATGTTCTAGTTATTTATAGGGGATCTTTGTCATATATAAACCCCTATAAAGAAGTGAGTTACTCAAGCAGACTTAAATGCTTTAGATCTTTCTATTAACTAAAACCAGGATTGGTGTCCATCAACGACTCCAGTGTTGGATATCAGCAGGTGTCCCCTTAAAACAACTGATGTAATTAGATCTCCTATATTTCTTAGTTTTTAGTGGAGTGGAGTCTGTGGGAGAGACCAGTGGTGGTACCTGACATGTGGCCACGTAGGTAGCCAAGACCACAGCATACTAACAGCCTGGTGGCGGGACCCAGGAGGTGGGACTTGGGACCAGGTGAACAGATTTTGCCTTCCCGTATTTGTCCAGGACGGTTAAGAGCTATGGTATGCCCATTCTCCAACTATGTGACATCACATGACATAACCTAGCACTGCAGTCGATGACTGTAACTAGGGCTTATTTTTGGAAAATGGCTTACATTTCAAGCCTACTCCACAAACCCTGCAAAGTCAAACCAGGCCTAATTTTTGGGGTAAGGCTTATTTTTGGAGAAACAAGATATTTTATTAAAGAAATGTGTTCTCCACTTACGGGGTTGTTTTCTGTCTTCTTCCCTTCAGAGTCTTACCTCTAATAGTGCCTGTATCCATTTCCGGCCTCAAACATAGAAGTCTATAGAGAAGAGGGAGGAGGAGGAGCATACTGTCATGTTAATTGATTTATTGCATCATTCTGTACACTAAAGCATTGTCTAATAGCACCTGTATCCATTTCCGGCCTCAAACATAGAAGTCTATAGGGAGGAGGAGGAGGAGGCTACTGTCATGTTAATTGATTTATTGCATAATTCTCTAAACTAATTGTCTTAGTAGATATGGTGGAGTTAAAAGCTTAGATACAAGCTTAGATACAATGTATAGCAGAGTTTAACAACTGTGGTATGTGTCTGTCTTTTCTAGCCATCTCTTCCTCCTCACTCTTTTGTCTCTATAGACTTCTTTGTTAGCCTGATAAATGGAGATAGAAGCATTTTTCTTTGATAAGATATATTGAAAATTTTCTCATTTACCTGCATTATTCATTTATGATGGATGTACACTTAAAATGACTTGTTTTGCTCCAGGTAGGTGCTAATGGTGATCATACAACTTCAATAGCTTACTATTAAATAACTATTACTCCTAGCCAATAAGAAAATATTGTGGGATGAATTAAAAAAAAAACACATTTGACCCCTTTATTCTTCGTTGGTACATACTGAGAGATAGTCTGCCAGTCACAAACATCATATTGCTGAAGGATGTGCAAAATGTGATGGGGAAGCCTTTTACATGATATCTCTCTGTCCATTCCCATATTGTTGGTTTACATTACAGTCTTCCTGCAGTCATTAATTTGTTGCCTTTTTATCATCTGAGAACAATCTAATGTATGTCCTAATAATCTATCGTGCCAAGTGATTTTAGCTTAAAGCTGTAGGCATCCATTTATTGGTATTACTGCTAATGTCTCCATTATGCTTAGCCGATTAATTCTGTGTATAAACCCTAATTAATGTTCTGTCCACATTATATGAGAACCACCTATGTATACCACACTTGGAACCTGTCCCAGAAATATTTGTTTTGTCAGATGTTCATGTTTTCACTCATGTTGGAGCCTTATGCTGAATGCCAGTTGCAAAATAGTAAGAGGAAGCAAACTCCATAGACAATCGATGCCGATAAGAAGATACTTAAGATGTTCGATTCAATGCTATTCACTTACAGCTTTTATTAAATAGAGTCTCAGTGATGATCCATTCTTATATAATAGTCGGGGAGTACGTCATGTAAAAATGTGCTAGTCCAAGACACCGTTGAGGTTAAAGGGGTTGTCCGGTGCTTCTTTATAATGTCCTTTATGATCCTATAAATGTGTCCGAGCCAAGTGATAGAGCAGAATCTCCTATATTTTCTGTGCATTACTATTAATACTATGGTGCATACACTTTAAGCTGCACACAACTAGGGAGGAATCCTGAAAGATGTCTAAGACCAAATCCTACCAGTTTTATCACATCCGTCCCGGCTGAAACCGTTTCTTTTTAATTACACCGCTAGTGATTGTAAATCATTAGTTTTAAGCCACCACTTGCAATTAACATCTCCATACGTCATCCTGTGCCCTTTTCTTGCTATTATTAGACTTGCAAATTATCACCAATGGAATACCCCGAGCCAGGTGATATAAAAGTGCAAATGACAAATTGCCTTTGCTTTGTAAAAGTTCAGATAATTGATTTTGTAAAATAGGAACCACAAAACTTCAAATGAGTCTATCTAAGCGCCTTGTATTGTGATTAATGGGATGTAAAACACTATAGGGGAGATTTACTAAGGTGGGAATTTACACTGTCCAAAGGATAAACTGGGCAAGTGTTTACTGTAGATTAATAAGTAGCATTGCCAGGGTTAGTTCTTGGGTCACCTTGTTTGTAGTAGGATTGTCATCAGTCGTAAAAAGCCTGATTCACATCTGCGTTCGGTAGTCGGTTCGGGGAGTTCACTTGGGGACCCCCCCAAATGGAATACCGAGCGCATTAAAAAGTGGTGAGCAATGAAAGAACATGGACCTCATAGGCTATAATGGGGTCCGTATGTTTGCCGCACTGTGTCCGCACGAGTCATGTGGTATTCAAGAACTACTTTCCTCTCTTATGACTCATCCGGACATCACACGGAAAATAACACGGACCCCATTATTGCTTGCATTCATTGTGGTGTAAATGTGGTTTGGCTGTAAATCCCATCCCATATTACGAAAAAATACAAGCAGCAGAAATGCTGCAATTTCCAAAACTGTTGCAGTTTTGGAAATTGTTGCATGTAAATTATACCTACAGAAGTGCCAGCGGTTTCCCTATAGGTATAATGGAAGCAGTAAGTCCGCAGAGGAAACCTCTGCGAACTTTCAGTGAAAAGCGCTGCAGGAAAGCATTGCTGTTGCGATTTTTCTTGCAGCACTTTTCTTCTGTGGCCCACCTAGCTCGAGGCTAAGACCCCACGCTTTTTTTGTTGCAGATTTTGCTGCATTTTTTTGAGAATGGCTACAGAAAGAACAGGAAATATATAGGAAGTTCTTCTACTTCTCTCTTCTGCTCAATCCACTCTTGATTTTCGCTCAAAAAACACAAAATCTGCAACAAAAAAGCTGCATTTCCGCAACGTGGGGCCTCAGCCTGACTGTTGGGACTCCACTGTTCATTGAAACTGCTAGAGTAGGGTACTCGGCCAATACTTCCACTTCATTCTTCACAGTAGTTGGACCTCCCACCATTTAGCAAATTATCCCCTATCTTTTGGATACTGAGTTTCATAACTTTTTGTTGCCAGAATACTTTTTTATGCTTATCTATCAAGCTCTCTCTCTAGTATTTGATGTATATTAGTACACATTCATTATATTATGATATATTGATACAGGATACCATTATTTTGCTTCATCTTTACCCTTAGGTTAAGGTTAGTTTTGCAAGAAGTTGTTTTTAATACTCCATAATGTCCCATAATTTTTCAAAATGATCATTTTACCTGATTTTGCACCGGTGTGAGGTCTACTTACTAGTTTCCAGCAATGCATGAGTTAACCGTTTTACAATTTTCTAAAGAAGAATGACAATTTCTTTCCTTGTCCACAGGGAGGACGGTATGTTACATTAAAGCCAAAATCTGATCCATCTTGATAAATTGTCATGATAACATTGTCAGGTGCAAGTGGCAAACAAATCTTGTAACATCACATCCTATAAGAATTTCTATTTTTACATCTCTGATCCCATTAACCCGCCCGTGTTTTGTATTTTTCAGGAGGCGAAATGAGTTTTTTGAACTGGTCAGTAAAGGAGAATACAACTGGAATGTTAAAAACCACCGAGTCATATTCAGGTGAGGGGAACGCGATGCTGGGTTAGATTTGGATTTTTGGGAAATATAATTTTTTTATATTTTAGAAGAAAGATATTTAGAATCCTATGGAGTACATAAAAAGAATAAGAGAAATATGACAAAGTCAATGTGAAATATTCTAAGTAATGATCCAGATTTATCATATTCTGTGACCTAGTCAGAACTGGAATTCTATGCCATGTATTCCTAAAGGAGCGTATGATTTATAACAAATAAGCTATGTACATATCAAATGAATGGTATTGTAATAATTTGTGGCAAACCAGTGTTACTGGAAGAGGATCAATTGGGGTGAGCACTGCCGCCTCCTTACAAATAGCACTGTATATATTCATATAGCACCTGTGCTTTGTTTCACAGTTCATCCCTTTCACTTGAGCTGTGAACAAGCCATGTGACCAATGAACGTGATGTCACATGGCCAAAGAACTGATCCATGGGGGTATGGGGGTCCCAGGTGTTGGACTCCCACTGATCTTCAGTTGATGACCACTGCTAGATACCTTTGGTAACAAGTTATCTCCCCTTTAAAGAAAGGGATAGGGAATGTCAAACTCAACATGCCCAATACGTCCCGTCCCCCCCATGTCATCTCTTGCATGACAGTTGGGACATTCCCATGAACATCAGTCTAAAATTTTCCAGGACTTACACATAGGACTTAGATGTGATGGTTGGGGATCCATCACTTGGCCCCCTACCAATCAGTTGTGTGATGAGGCTGTGTTGACTCTTCCCTATGCCAATATCACATTTATCTGTCACATGGTACATGAGTAGTTTGGACCCATTCAAGTAGATGGGGCTGTGCTTCACTACTAAGCACCGGCCCTAGCATATGTATGTATGTGCTTGACATTCAGTGGAAGAGGCTGCAACGCTCGCCTAAATGCTACTGCCTCGACAACCAGCTAATCTGCTCTTGGGTATTGGACCCCCACTGATCCCATATTGATCAGCTATTGTAAGGACAAGTCTTCATTATGTAAGTTCCTTAAACATGTTTAATCCAATGTGTAGGGGAAACCTAAGATTCTAAATGTTGCCACTGCCATTGATAATCATTGATGGGAGAGAAATTTCCATTATCTATGGTCTAAAGGTAAGGCGTTTGTGCCCTACATATATAATATTAAGACAATGACTTTATTCCTGGCTTATATAAGGTTTCTTTACTACCATAAAGCCAGAGGTGATAGGTACCAGGCACTAGCATAGTATGTTTGCTTTGATCTTCCCCTCTCTTTCAGATCAATGCTGATGACAGCATGTGACCTTGGAGCCGCAACCAAACCATGGGAGATCTCAAGACAGGCAAGTGGTGATTTATTGCTGGGCAAGGGAGGAACATGCTGATGGGACAATATTACAAGGGCTCCAATGACTTACAAAACATCACCATAAGAATATAACCCTTGTGGTTCTGTTCACCATAAGGACGAAGGACTCCATACATTTACAATAGTAGTTAGATTTCCCTGGAACTTAATAGGTTTCCCTTCTTTGTTTTTTCCCACGTCTTGCCACATCTCCGAATTCTCCTTTTTCAGTTATGTTTTACACAATAATAGGACGGAGTACAAATATGATATTGTTATATGAGGATGTGTGTCTGGCAAGGAGCGTGCTGCTTATTCTCGTCAGTATAGGAAGACATTGTGTCTATCTTCTTTTTATATTGCAAAGTGTTCCTATTGATGGACAGAACAGTATGGTAGTGTGTGCTTCAGGGAAATTCAATGTCTGGCGTGCATGGTGAACAACTAGAGTGTATGGAGTCAGACTCTAATATTGGCTTCATCACCAGTCGGGAAGTTTCATCTGCCATTCATTACCATAATAAAAGGTCAAGTATCCATGCAGTTCTATTGGGGTGATCAAATTGACAGTCAAAAACCCAATGAAAACCATTTTCAGCTTTAAAGTTATATCTATTATCCAAATTTTTTGTTAGGATATTGTCATTATTCATATACATCAGTAGATCAGTTACCTGTAGGGCTCAGGTTATGGGTCTTATTGCAATTGTATCAATTAGGTCTATAGCTATGGAACCAATCTGTATTAGACAGAGCTTAAACCTGGTACAAAGAGCATCTCGTGCTGTCGAAGACCCTACTGGTCTATATCTATGCACGTCTAGGTTGTAGAAAGCCATTTTACACCAGATCTTTTCTATCCAAAACCCTTAAAGGGATTGTCCCGTCTTTTGATATTGATGACCAGCCCTCAGAATTCAGGAGGTCAGTAACATCAGATTGGTATGGTCAGACATCTCGTAACCCCACAAATAGCTTATTCTTAATTCTTATTCTTATAGTAGAGTTGGAAGGGACCTCAAGGGCCATCGGGTCCAACCCCCTGCGAGTGCAGGTTTTCCTAAATCATCCCAGCTATATGTTTATCCAGATTCCGCTTGAAGATTTCCATTGATGGAGCGCCCACCACCTCCCGTGGCAGCCTATTCCACTCTCTCACTACCCTCACTGTCAGAAAGTTTTTCCTAATGTCTAATCTGTATCTCTTTCCCTTTAGTTTCATCCCATTGCTTCTTGTACTTCCTTGTGCTAATGAGAATAGGGTAGATCCCTCTGCACTGTGACTACCTTTCAGATATTTGTAGACTGCTATTAAATCTCCCCTCAGCCTTCTCTTCTGCAAACTAAACAATCCCAATTCTTTTAGCCGCTCCTCATAGGACATGGTTTGCAGACCTTCCACCATTTTGGTTGCTCTTCTCTGGACTTGCTCCAATATATCGATGTCTTTCTTGAATTGAGGCGCCCAGAACTGTACACAGTATTCCAGGTGTGGTCTGACCAGGGAAGAGTACAGCGGAATAATGACCTCTCTTGATCTAGATTCAATGCTTGTCTTAATACATCCCAGAATTTTATTAGTCTTTTTTGCAGCAGCACCGCACTGTTGGCTCATGTTGAATTTGTGATCTACTATTATGCCCAAGTCCTTTTCCCCTATGCTATCACTTAGTTCTATTCCTCCCATACTATATATGTTTTTTACATTTCTGTTACCCAGATGTAGAACTTTGCATTTGTCCCTGTTAAATACCATTTTATTCGCCTCAGCCCATTGTTCCAGTGTGTCTAAGTCCTTTTGAATACACTTTCCTCTCTAGTGTTGGCTATTTCTCCTATCTTCGTATCATCTGCAAATTTTATGAGTTCCCCAATAATTCCATCGTCCAGATCATTTATAAAGATATTAAAAAGTACTGGGCCCAGAACAGAGCCCTGCGGCATCCCCGCTTTTGACTTTCTTCCAGTTCAATGTGTAGCCATTTAGTATTACTCGTTGTGCCCGATCTGTTCACAGCAGATGCCAGACAGAACTATATAGTGGATGGAGACTGGAGCAGACCATTATGTGGCCAGGATACTGTAGTTCAGTTTCCATTGACCTGGCCAGAAAACCATTTTAGGGTGGCCCAAATAGGGAACCAGTGTCTACTAGACAGATCTTAAGACAGCTAACAAGATTATCGTTTGCTGTGGCGGACCCGGGTGTTTTGTGCATTATACAGACAGTCCATTTATTTCAAAAAGATCTGTGTAATACCTAAAGGGGTTGTCCTGTCCACAGAGTAGGGGTAATTTGCTAGTCGGGAGAGGGACAACTGCTGGTTCAATGCCCAAATGTATAGTAACCAGTAAAAGATTTGATCACACTACTTTGGTTCATGCAACTACATCCATTAGTGTCAGATGTCACCCATATATTTAGATTTTCTGATCATTTATTTTTTGGGGGTAACTGCTGAAAAGAACTGAACAATATTTCCAGCAGTCCCGCAGAAGTGAATTGAGGGTCAATGTGCATATGTGACACGCTGCTGCATTTATAGGGTGCACACTGGACTGGATTAGTGAAGGTGCTAGTGGTCAGACCCTCATCGGTCAGACAATTACCCTCTCTCCAGTGGACTGGATAATTACTGGAATACCTTATCAGTCCTCTCTGCGCCAAGCTGACGAGATGCAAGTACATCGAAACAGCTGTCCTTGGCTGAGAAGACTATATCTGGTATAATCCCAATATCATTGCAAACAGAGGCCTCTGAGAAGGTCGGCATGATGTTAAAGGGAGCGCCCTCTATAGGCTTGCTTGACTGAGACTCTGTCTTCCTAATTACATCATGGAAGACAGACTTGCACATTCTCAGTCAGCGCCCTCTATTGGTGTGCATACTTGAGGCACTGGCATCTAATTACATCATGGAAGTCAGATTTGCATATTCTTCCCATGGAATACCTTAGTAATAGAGATGAGCAAACCAGTTTGGAACAAACCGGAATTGCCCTGAATTTTAGAGCAGAACTCAGTTTTTTTGGTTAGGCCCATAAATCACTGGTAAAAAAAACCTCTTAAAACTCAGTTTCTGATAAAACGCACAAAAAAACACTGCGCAGGTACCTAGTGGATTACGATTGATAAACACTAACAAAAAGAAAAACAAATCCAATGAACTGCTCATTTTAGGGGGTTGTGATCAAGTCACAACTCCCTTATGAGTGCAAGAATCAGAAGACCATTGCAACAGGGGTAATTGCCAGACCTCCGTCACCAAGACTTGGATAACCACAGCATGATGGACTGGAAGTGTATCAATACCAAAATGGAATGGTACCAAAAAAGAATAATCTGCGCTTACCCAGTAGTCTTAAGACAATCCTTTATTGAGCCACAACACAACGCATCTTGTCCCTTGCTCAGATGTACAATAGGCAGGTACCATTCCATGTTGTTATTAATAACACTTCCAGTCCATCATCCTGTGTTATTCTCAGTTTCGGAGAGTGTCTTCCCTCCGTAGTGGCATCTGGCACTCACTCTGGGTCCTCTTCTGGCCTCTTGGGTATCATTATGGCCCCATGGGGACCATTGAGGCCAGTGATCCTCTACATTGACTTGATGCGAGTAGACTGGATACCCCTCTACTCTTTAATATACCTTGTGGGGGTTCAACATATATATTGAATGTTTGCTATTGTATTACACCACATTTTACAGCTTATCACTGGAGAGACATGGGCACATGGCATGGACATGACTTCACGTTTTTTAACTGCTTGACTTTGCTGCTTTTGGAAGTGGCTACAAAGTCAGAATGGTTGCATGTGGTGGGGGTAGCAGTTTGGTTTCTAAGGGCCTGTAAAGCAAAAAAATTCTGGTGTTCTCATTCTTCACCTTTTCATGAGAAATCGCAAGGAATGCAAAGCAAATAGGGTGCTGTAATCTTTTCAGCTATCAGCCACCCCGTCTTTCAGCCGCCTTGTATTCTCCACTATGGAGCTACCGCAGGCACTGTCACATACTGACATTGATGGATCAGTTTCTGCATAGTTTTAAAATTTGAGGGCTTTCCATTCATTCAGTCAAATGTCTTCCTCGGCCATCACATCCTGAGGCTAATATGAATGAATACAAAGAATACTGATTAGCATCAATAGCGGGAGCCAACAGAATCAGATTCAGCCATGCATATTTACAACGGAAGGTTTTACACAAGAACAAAGACTTGGGAATAGTTGGAGTTGAGAAATTGTGCGTTGGAAAGGTGCCAAACAATATTGAATTGGAGCGGTCTATAATCTGATCTCTTCTACTTTTAGGTGGCCGAATTAGTGACCAGCGAATTCTTCGAGCAAGGAGACCGAGAGCGATCAGAGCTCAAACTGACGCCTTCAGTAAGTGTCGTATGGAGTGTTGTATCCACGTCCCATCCCATATATGTTCAGTAGAATACATATGATAGATATACTGTATATAGAATGCAATACAAAACATTGACCATAAGGCATAATAAGAGAATATCTCCAGATATAATAATATTGTGATTGGAGATTCCATATATGTTGATATATACTGACTACTGGTCAGTCCTCTTTCATGGTCAATGGATTTCTACAACTTTTTGGAAAAAATAAAAATCTATTGACTAATACAATAATTCAGTTGCACTGTGTGCCATTAGTTTAGAGGGGTTGCTCTGGGGGCTGGGGTGAAACACAGAAACAAATACTCTCTAAACCCAGGGCCTCGGTTTGGACATGTCTCCCACTCCCTCCTGTCCATAGAAGTCTAGAGGTCGATGTGACCACAACAGCCAGTCATTGGCTTCAGTGGTCATTTGTCAGATACCAGTGACCTATCAGCAGTGGCCGTGGACTGGACACAGCAGTCACTTGAGTCTCTGCGTTTTCAGAGCAGGCAGTTGCTCTAGGTAGGGGTATGTGAGTAGCATTTCTTATTTTTATTTTACCCCCAACCCCACTGAGTTTTATCCTGAAAAACCATAGGATAGACCATTGTTATCAGAATGCTGGAAGTCCTGAGAGTCGTTGAGAACAATTTGAATGGGTTGTGCTACCCAGATGAATCCTGCAAGAGGCACATGTGTAATACCGCACACAGCCACTATAGAATGGATGGCACTGTGGTTGATAGTGAAGAGGCTGAAATGCTCACCTTAGGCCTGGTTCACATCAGCGTCCACATGGGGACACCTTCGAATGGACTACCGAACACATTGGCAAGCAGTGAGCTTATACCCACGCCCCATCCCATATCTCTTTAGTAGAATACATATGATAGATATATATAGAATGCAATGCAAACATTAACCATAAGGCATAATAAGATAATATCTTCAGATATAACAACACAGACCCCATAGACTATAATAGGATCCATGTGCTTTCTACAACACTCGACCGGAGACCTTGTGGAAAGCACACGGACCCCATTATAGTCTCTGAGGTCTGTGCGCTTTCACTGCTCACTATATTACCGAAAGCAGATGTGAACCAGGCCTTAGTTCTGTGGCTTTTACAAACATCTTATTAGGGGAGTGCCAATAGCTGATGTGATATTGATGTCTTATACATTCCACCACCTTTATACATTGATTTGACCAGGGTCTCTATCCATCAATTAATTCCTGGCTAGGATTAATATCAGTAACTGTGGACTGTCTGTGGACATCATTTTCACAGTCTAAGGTCCTGGAAGGTGTATTTTAGTATTAGTACTAGATATGGGTACAGGTATTAGACATGGGTGACAGTTCATCAATAGCAGATGTTGAATCTACTTTGAAGACTACCTTACATGCCTGTAAATATCCTGGAATGTCACTTAAATTTAGGAAGAATCCAAAAATTGTGTATTCGTGAATGACTCTAATAATCCATCGCACAGGCAGGGAAGTTATGATTTGGGGGGGTTTTTTCTGCGCGCACTTATTACCAATTCATAGAATAAGGAATACGTTTCTGATCACTGGGTGTTTGACCATGGATCCCCAGCTATCAGGAGAATGGGGGACCTCAGTATACACTCGGTTGTCCAATATGACCAACTCTCCACCGCCATTTTGGCAAGCCTATACAAGTGGATAGAATGGGGTCACATATGTACACCACAGCTAGCTTCACCGATATAGAGCATTGTGGGTAACATTTGACCTCAATTTTTATGATTCCTGGGGGTCCTGTACATAGGGGGTAAATGTCATTACTGGGACAACCCCTTTAAGGTGTTAAGTTGTACCTTGTCTGAGTGTAGGGGTATTCCTGAGATTGAAAAATATAATTTAATAGCATCTCCAAAAAATGCATGTTACATACAGCCGCACTACGGGGAGCTCAGAAGGTTACTGTACAGTGTTTTACTATTGACTTCAATGTACATATAGTAGGCAGTATAAAAGAATATGACTCTGAACAGCTAATTTTCTCCTTTTTCAGGCCATTTTTGATCGTAACAGGAAAGACGAGCTTCCTAGATTGCAGTTAGAATGGATTGACAATATTTGTTTGCCTTTGTATGAGGTAAGTAGATTATACTGTGGAGTTCTGCACCATAAATAAAGTGGATATGACTCCTAAGCTATGAGCATGTCACCCTAGATATTAACAATTATTTCTAATGAAGTGTACAATTTGGAGCAAAACATTTCACATTATCAAACCTAAAACATTTAAAGGGGTTATACAGCAACCAAAAATTTTCTGGAAGTACATACATGCGGTGCTAAATACTCACCATTCCCTTGTGCCTCCTTTGCCTGGCTTTATTTTACTTGCTGCTCCTTGTATTACTGTTATGTACATGCAGTGAATCTATGGATAAACTACATTTCCCATGATTCATCTGCCTGCTCTCTCTCTCTCTGTATTGCTCACTTCTCCACTCTGCCCTGCAATTAAATCACAGGTAATAAATCACTCCCACATCGGAAGTCATATGATGCTGTGATGTTTCATTTGCTGCCTGAACTGCTCACGGGGAGGGGTTGTCCTTACAAATGGTTTATGCACAAGCTATACAACCTCATGCCATAGTCTTTCCCCTGATTTATTCAAGTTTTATTGAACGTTTTTGAAAAATTATTAATCATAATTGTGTTGATGATGTTAACAATAATCTTTATTATATAGCACCAACATATTCAACAACATTTCATAGGGTATAGTTAGAAGCACCTATTACAGATCTGTACTTCCATGATCTATTGCCAGAGTTTGAGGATGACTGAAGAGAATGAGATATATCCAAACAGGGTTGGACTCACTCTATCCAAGGGCTACATATCACCAAGATGGATAACGGATGGATGGATGGATAGATAGATAGATAGATAGATAGATAGATAGATAGATAGATAGATAGATAGATAGATAATGGATTTAGTAAATTTAACATACTGAATATCTTGAACCTCCCTCCTGCTGAAAAACTGACTATACATTAAACATGTATAGTGTACTTACCTAGTGCCCTCCGCTTCACTGCTTTCATAGTTCCATTTGGCTAGCCATTTGATAAAATGGCCGCTGATTTCCTCTGACAGTGCTGACTGTAAGTCACAGACACGCCCCCTTAGCTTTCAGCACTGTGACTATCACAGGGTATTGGAATGGGGGGGGGGGAGTGTCTGTGATTTACAGACGGCACTCCAGAAGAAGTCAGCGGCCATTTTATCACGGAACGGTTGGGAAGCCGAATGGAGCTATAGAATTACAGAGGGCACCAGATACTGTAAGTACATTATCCATCTTTAGAGGGGTATTCGCATGAACATAGTCGAATGTAAATGTATACATAAATAAAAGTTAAACATTTTGCAAATATAAGTAGTTTAAAACTCTACAGAGTGTTGAAGATTTTCTCTAACCATCTTAGTGGTGACATCTGTTGTCTTCATTGGTTGGCAATGGATATCGCCATGAATGCAGGAACTTTCTATGGTCTGAGACTTGTCAGGAACCCAGCCATGATTTCCCTATTGTAGCTGGGTTATCAGACAGGAACACTACATGTACGAGAAGCTATCCTGGTCACAATAAGGACATCATGGCTGGTTATCAGGAGGACGCTACATGTATGAGAAGATACCCTGACAACAATAAGGACATCATGGCTGGTTATCAGGAGGACACTACATGTATGAGAAGATATCCTTGCCACAATAAGGACATCATGGCTGAGTTATCAGGAGGACACTACATGTATGAGAAGATAACCCGACCACAATAAGGACATCATGGCTGGTTATCAGGAGGACACTACATGTATGAGAAGATATCCTTGCCACAATAAGGACATCATGGCTGAGTTATCAGGAGGACGCTACATGTATGAGAAGATAACCTGACTACAATAAGGACATCATGGCTGGTTATCAGGAGGACACTACATGTACGAGAAGCTATCCTGGCCACAATAAGGACATCATGGCTGATTATCAGGAGGACACTACATGTATGAGAAGATATCCTTGCCACAATAAGGACATCATGGCTGATTATCAGGAGGACACTACATGTATGAGAAGATAACCTGACCACAATAAGGACATCATGGCTGGTTATCAGGAGGACACTACATGTATGAGAAGATAACCTGACCACAACAAGTACATCATGGCCAGTTATCAGGAGGACACTACATGTATAAGAAGATAACCCGACCACAATAAGGACGCCATGGCTGATTTTCTGACCTTAGCATTCATGGTCATACCTGTTCGCAGACGATCAAGACAACTTGTGACCACAAGATATTTAGAGAAAATCTTTAAAACTCTGCAAAATGTTTAATTTCTTCTATCTGCAAAAATGTTTAACTTTTAACTATCTACAAATTTAAAAATGGTTGTGTTCATAGGAACACCCCTTTACTGTACACTTATTATTTTATTTTATTTTTTTTAGCAAGGTGTAGGGTCACCAATGATATTGGATTCCCAATGAGTGTCTACTGCAATGTGTTGGGAAGTCTGTTGATCACAAGAAAATGGATCTTATTTTTCTTTTTTTAAATTAATTTATTTTTTTATTTCTGTCTATTAGTAGTTTGCAGTAATTGTAGAAAACGATTTTGTTAGTTACTGAGAGGGCAGAACATAGGTCAGAGCATATAGGAGATCACATAAGGAGCTGAGCAACAAACCTCTCCTCAGTCAACTCCTACCAAGATTTCCTAAGGGGATGTATTGATGTCAGCGACTCGGCTCCTCTGCAGTCCCTACACCACGCTGTGCAGCTATTAGCATGATGCTCAACTAAAGGCAAAACGCAGCAGCAGACCTTGAAGTCAGTGTTGTTAATGCCTTCAGGGAAATTGGAAAGCTGATGTCACATTATCAAGCTGTGTAATTTCTCCTACATAAAAAGCCATACTTTTTCGCGCTTTCGCGTTCTATAAAGTGTGTATTCATTATACAGTAAGATACAGAAAAATACGTTTCACCTTATTTCTTTTCTATGGATATATTCTGTGACTTTTAATATTTTTGATGTATTTTGTATATTAGGCTTAGGGGTGAACAACTGATTCTTTATGTTGCTCTTATAAAAAAATAATATTTTAAAATTTTTGGGGCATGAATGAATTGTAGAATTAAACGAAATACACAGTCAAGTTACCTTATTATGACTACCTGCTACGTGGCCCATTAAGGAAGTGACGTGTCGTGGGCTGGTTTGGTGGATATATAAGTTATGCGATAGCCTGTCGGAGCGCCTACCGATCACTGTGGTCATGGGTGAATGGGGCAATTCATAAGAGTTGCAAAAAAAAGTATGATTATTGGCTTTTGGACCAAGGATGGAAGGATTTCTCCAACAATGCAGCTTGCTGCTCTGGTGAAAGTGTATCGTGAGTGGACAAATGGCACTATTGGTAATAACTGGCGAGGAAACTGTGGAGCACCAAGTACCAATGATGTAAGTGATACATTTCGGCTATGAAGGTGTGCAAGGGCTGACCAGCATGCTACAATGGAGCAGCTCATTGTGAGAATGAACCAGGGGGGGGGGGGTGTAAAGCAGCAGATCAGTGAGTCTGCTGGGTATATCAGTAAAAAAAAAAGGATCAATTTGCACTCGAGTATCAGAATTGGACCATCCCTGACTGGCCAATGGTTACATTCCGATGCTTTCATCGAACAGATGGACATTGACGTGTACAGTGCAAAACATCAGAGAATAGGCACTCTATAACCATTGCTGGAAGAACACAAGCTGATGGCACAGCATTATGGTCTTGCTTTCTCTGGGCCCGGTTATCCATGTGGAAGGTACTCTGAACCGGTTTGAGTATGAAACCATTTGTCTTCTGGGATCTGCCAGTATGATTGTGCAGCATGTCACACAACTAGAAATGTCTGACAGTGGTCTGAACAGCACAACCGAGACTTCCAATTGCTTCTTTCGGCTAGACTTGAGTCCAGTTGAGTATCTATGAGACCATCTCGATCATCGTGTTCTTTGTAGGGAGCTTCCCCAATGCACCCTCCAGCACATGGTGCCATCCTATAGGCAGCAAGGCTCATGATATCTGAAGCAATCTACCAGTGATAAGGTCAAAGCCCTGTTTATGACTAGTTGACCAATAATCCCGAGTAACTGTCATTGTCCTAATTGATATGAGCTAAGAGCTAGCAACGAGGTATTGCTAATAGATGCAAAGGTTGGTATTAACTCCTCTCTTAGCAGAGGAATGTGTGCTGACGCACTTTTTATTAAAAACATAGTAAAAAAAATAGTAGCAGAGAAAGGAAGTGATATAACAACAATGCAAGTTCTCATATTCATTCCTTATTGGTATGGTACATCTCAATCAGACAGAAAAAGTTTAAGCAGTTCTATATATAGCCAGCTGCTCCCGCTCCTGTGTGGTATCCTTGGGGAGATGTCTACTGGCAGCAAGCCAAGCATTTGTTTTTCTTGCACCCATCTTGGATACAGGCGCCATCTTATCATAGAACATTATACCAGTTTCAAGCATAAGTAACTATATCTAGCATTCAGCTTTTAAGGATAACAATGTTTTTCATACATTACATGATTATAACCGTCACACCAGCAACTTATTGACTCAGTCCCAGTCCGTCTTGCTGCTTTCTGTGCTGTACATGGAAGTTACTCTGGATATTAGCTGGTGGTCATAATAATGTGAGTTAATTCTGTACATTCTTCACATTGTGAGGATTATATTAGCTACTCCTAAATCTTCTCTGTCCAGTCTTATTAGACTACTAAATAGCCCCCTCTTATTGTTGGCAGCCATGATATGACCTCACATGCAATTCTGACCAACATGGAAAGTGATTGTTCTGATCCCTCACTGAAACTCCCCCTATAGACTCATTCTAAGACAGATACATGTTTTTATGTAAACTTTCCTGAAAATTAGCAGAAATAAATCCAGAAGCAATAAGAGAGATGCAATAAGATTAGAGATGGGCAAACTACTTTGTTCTGAGCCATGTCCAACCCCAATATTCCAGATTGTTTGGTTTTTAGTGAAGCTGAACAAACAGGTTTGTCTCGGATGGACAATAGTTATTATAAACTTGGTTCTCTTTAGAGGTGGAGGCGACAAAAAATTCAAAAACTCCCCTTCTCTCACCTCTTTTGGGCCTCCTTGAACCCCTGATTCTCTTCGGGTGACATGATTCACATGGAAGTAAAGCTGAAGCCTGTGATTGAGCCACAACGGTCATGATGTCATGGTGCTTGGCGTGCTAATGTGACTGCTGTAATCTGCCTTTGACCCCAACCACATGGCATCACTGAGGCAAAGAGAGCACTGGATTCTGAGAGGAAGCCCAAAAGTGGTGAGGGGAGGACGGTATAAATATTTTTTTTTAAATTACATCCCCCCTTGGCCACCACCATTTATAATCTGGGCTCTGAAAAGACTCCGTACTATATTCATTTAATTTGCAGATCTATCTGAACTCGGGCTTGAAACAAATCTGAGACACGAATCGGAAAGAAAACGAATCTTGAGAAGTTGACCCTTCTCTAAATACGGTGTGTTATTTCATTATTTCTGAGAGAATTTATTATAAGTTAAGAGTCGTTCCAAGATTGAAATGAATTGTCTATCCAACTACTGGGACCTCCACCGGTCATGAGAATGAGGTCCCTTGCCCCCGATGAATAGAGTGTTGGTCTAGTATACACACTTCTTCTTCTAGATATGGCAGGTGACACTTTGTTACAAATTTTGTATTAGTGTCCGGTCTGTTCAGTCTACCCCTCTGGACCATGTTACCTTATAGCCCCATGCCAATAGATATCTCACTATAGGTGGACATGTATTTATTATAATGCAAACAATGCTATACTTGTAAATACGAAATATTCTTACGAGTATGGCACACATACTCCTCGTGGTCATCTACATATATAGAGTCCCAGAACTTCTTGTTGACTCCCCTACCTTATAAACTCATACATATGACAGTGTTTCTCCAATGTATAGCATAAAAATAGATGTACAGTCGAAACCACATTGAAAAATGATGGACTCTCCGATGACATCAACCATTTGAAACAAGAGGAGATATATTAGTTGGGCGCCCGTTATTTACTGCGCTCTCGAATAACGCGCCTTTCCCATGAATATAGTCCAAAGTGTGACAGGAAAAGGTGGATATGATTTCTGCAATGAAAATGACACAACCTGAGATGCACACACAAGAGATAAAATGAATAACAATTCAGACAAGTTAAGATGGAAAAGATAGCAAAGAAAACAGACTGGAAGACACATTGAAAAGATGATGAATGGACGACTATATTGCCTTTCTATTTTCAGGAAAGATAAATAGCAAAATATACTGCATCAGAAAGGAAGTAAAAACTATGATGGATGAAGCACTTCAGCTTCAAAGGAGACTTAAACATATTAGAATCCTGTGGCAATCCTGGATATGGCCAGGTAACGGCGGGAAGAGGAGCTCTGGATATGAGATTAATACCTCTGGAAAAGATTCCTTAAGAGCTTTTACTAACGGAGGAGCAAGACATTGATTGCTGCTCAGTATAAATGCAAGCTGCAATAGGTTCTGGCAGCTTGGATTTCAAGACATCATCCTTAAAAATATAAGATCGCTCCTGAAATGTAAATGTATTCCTTGTCACATTATTTGGCCATTGACTCTGATCACATTAAACTGGAGCAAAATTTGCAAAAATGCAAAATGGAAATAAAAGGGTTTTTTTTAGGATGTAATGATTTGACATTAAAGTAGCGCTCCACGCCGGTCAAAATTGATGAGTAAAGGGGTTGCCTGGGGAGGAATAAAGCTTACCAGTACAATCTATGTACTTCTTCTGGAACGCCCTCTCCCTGTGTCTTCTTCCATCCTGGGTTTCAATCTTCTAGGCCTCGGGAAGAGCCAAATGTGCATGCCCGAGCCACAAGAAAATGGCCGCTTACACAGTAAGCTGGTGTAAGCGGCTATTTTCTTGTGGCCCGGGCATGCGCAGTCGGCTCTGCCCAAGTCCTAGAAGATTGAAGCCCAGGACGGAAGAAGATACAGGGAGAGGGTGTTCCAGAAGAAGATAGAGACTTCACTGGAGATTTCACTGGGACGCCCCAGTGCTGTTTGAGTGCTGGGGCCCACCCCCAGGGCTGCGAGAGGACTCATTTACATACCGAAAAAAAAATCGGATTTCTACCAAACGGCGGCGCAGAGAAGACATCTAAAAAGGTAGAAGAAGAATAGCCTTTCTTAATTACGTGTTAGTCAGAAAAAAATGTTATCCAATGATAGGATCCCTTTAAGTTTTATTACTAACATATACCCTGGTCCCTTTGGAGCACTGAGGTTACCAGTGTGGAGGGCAGCTGGGGAGGCCAAAACTCTATCCTGCCTCCCTTGCATCTGTTCCAACATTCAGTGACATCACTGACTTCCTGCTGTATGGGCTACAGGCACATAGAGTAGAGCGGAATCAGTCATATGACTGAGAGTCAGAGCATCACCAGGGGAGGCAGAGGAACAGGAGTTCCGGTTTCCCCAGCTGCCCTCTACACTGGTAACTTCAGTCTTCAATAATGAATATTAGTAATAAAGCTTAACCAGTAAAGATGATATACTGGCAAGCCTTATTACTCCCCAGGTAGCCCTTTTATTTCGTTAATTTTGCATGGAATGGGGTGCCCCTTTAAATTCAGCTCCAGGGAGGGTTGTAGTGTATATTAGTAATAAAGCTTAACCCCTTCCCGACATCCTTACTAGTACAGCGGATGGCGGTGTATAAACATGGCAGCCGGGTGGCCGCCATAGCTGCTGGATGTTTGTTGTTTTATACAGCAGATACACAGCGCTAATGCCCACGATTGGTGCTCGTTCCAATCGCGGGCATTAACTCCTCTGATGACACGGTCAAAGCGATCTCATTCCATTTCTATAGCAGACGAGAGTCTTGAGAAGGCTCCCAGGCATGTAATTCAATACTTTCTATTGCAGGCTACTCTATGTAGGTTGCAATAGAACTGCTGGGTTTTTTGCAATGCAATGCAAAAACATAAAAAAGTGCAAAAAAGTATAAAAAAAATTAAAAAGTTGTAAAAATTCAAATCACCCCCCTTTCCCTAAAGCACATATAAAAGCACTTAAATACTGTGAAACACATGCATTATTTATCCCTGTGTCCAAAAACGCCCGCTCTACAAATCTACAAAAATATTTTTCCCGTACGGTAAATGCTGTAGCCGGAACAAAAGTCAGACGTGCCAAACCGCCATTTTTTTTTACTGTTTTGCCTCTGATAAAAATTTGAATAAAAAGTGATCAAAGCAATAGCAATTCCCCAAAATTGTATAACTAAAAAGTACACCCAGCCCCGCACAAACAGAGACCTATACATCCCCATTCAGGGAAGTATTAAAAAAAAAGTTACCGATATCAAAATATGGCAAATTTTAGAAAAAAAATAATTTTGGCACAGTTTTGGATTTTTGTTAAGGGGTTAAAATGTAAATAAAACCATATGAATTTGGTATCCTTGGAATCGTACCGAAATATACAATATAGATGACATGTCATTATGTCTGCAAGGTGAACACCGTAAAAACGAAGCCATAAGTAGATTGCACAAATGCACTTTTTCTTTAAATCCCCCCCCATTCTGAATTTTTTTCCAGCTTCCCAGTACATTGTACAGAATAATTAATGGTAGCATCATGAAGAAAAATTTGTCCCGCAAACATTAAGACTTAATTTGGCTCTGAGAGTGCAAAAATTAAAAAAAAAAGTCATGGAGTTTGGAAGGGGTGGAGTCAAAAATGAAAACCGGAAATTGAAAAATGCCCATGGTGGGAAGGGGTTAAGCAGTGCAGGGAATTCACTGTGAAACTTTTATCACTCCCCGAACAACCCCTTTAAGTTATGCTTAGTGCTGCTGGGTTTTAAGGGGCAGTGCATGAAAGTGTCCTCCATTACCTCTGCTCAAATTCGATGAAAGACTCCGAAATCTCATAAATTCAATTCAGTACAATATTGCAACATGCTAGTGAAACTCTTGACCGATTGCAACTCACAGCACAACTCCACAGAGGTACATGTAAGATATCACAAATTCAGGTTGTGACGTCCATATCTGGACATGAAAAGGTAAAGGAGGACACATCTATATGATATATGTTCCTTTAAGAAAAATCCCAAAGCAGTAACAAGGTTACTATATATATGAGATTGAGACTTTATCAGGAAGGTTGGCAGTAGGACTTATAAGTAAATTGGATGTGTAGAATGATGAGATATGAAAAAGTCCTGCCCAAAAAATTACGCAGCTGATTAATGATCCCCATTGTATCTTTCATGGGGGTTCGGTTCCTTTTGTTGCTACATCCGTAAAACTTCTGTATGTGCATTTACAACATATTGATGCATGTCGGGCCTGATTCCTGCAATCTCCATTGTAACGTTTTATTCAATTCAACACCAGGAAGGTCCATTCAATAATTAATTAGAGGTTTACTACATTTCCTTCAGCGCTTCGCGTTTCATTGCAGAAGTTATAGCACCTCTCATTCTGTATGCATAGTGCATGGGCTGGCTGCCTAAATCAAACTACTTTTATTGTGGAATAAAGTTCAGGAGGAGGCCAATACATTTCTGGGCACGACTTGTTAAAACAGCAGGACTGTGAATTAAAACACTGCAGATTCCTGCCCGGGACACGCACTGTGGAAGTTTAATCTTTTCCTGATATATGGACAGAGTCCGTCAGACCCTAGAGTGCCATATAGACTAATTCTTCAGATGAGAAACAGCCCGTTTTGCAGATATTGAGGCAACGCTCAATCCTCAATATAGATTTTCTACTGGATAAGAAGATATATATATTATTTAATATATGTGTGTGTATATATATATATATATATATATATATATATATATAAAATTTTGCAGGATTTCACCCAAAATATATATAATCCCCCCCAGTGGAGCTAAAATGGCTTTTTGTAAGTCTCCATACGCCTGAGGAGGTGGTCTCTCCTTAGGGAGTGACATTATCCCCAGAACCCAAAATATATAAACATATTAGGTGTTCACTATCTATTGTCATGGTCTTGCTATAAATTTTCTTCACATTATTTATACCTAATATCCATCATCCATTTACAATACAAATCTGTTTTCAATGTTCTTATACATATTGAGCTTTAATGGCCAAAATTGATTATCATCCTAATCCTCAGTGATACCAAAGATGATTTCATGTCTTGGACAGACTTCCTGAGTCTTTGGTCCAAAACACAAGGTTTCTCCTCTGATGCTCTTTGAATCCCTATGTCATGTTCTGTCCTCTCTGACCTTCTGCTAGTTAAAACATGGGGTGCGCTCCTAGTTTTAGGAGCACCAGGCTAAATAGTATGACATCATCATAGTCAAAAAGTTTTAAACAATCTTTTCTCACCCTACCCTTGGTCCCACGCTTCGGATTTGTTCCAGAGGCCTTGTTCGCTCCGCTCTCCTCCCTAAGGATTCCGCCCTTTTTCCAGTGCTGGGCAATCCTGCCTTTCCACCTGGAATGTTTGACCGAGGTTTCGTAATTGGCGCCGTCATGGGATTTTCCGTGCCTGTCACTTCCAGGACGCAGGGGGATGGACTACACTTCTGAATTCCCAGGCCCCTCCTGAGCTGCCCCCTTTGGATGCTTGGCAGGGGATGCAACTTCGTCACTTTTTACATTCTCTCCCTGCTCCTGCAGAGTTCCGCGTCGAACCTACCCCCTTGGAGAAGATTTGTGTTGGTGCTGGCCCCCTCCGCCACTCCCTCTCGCTCACGTACCGGATCCTGGTTGAACCTCCGGAGGATTTTGTTCCGCCGTTCTTGCTGAAATGGGAATCTGATTTGTCCCTTTCCCTCTCTCAGGAGCAGCGTAGGCGCATTTTTCGCCTTTCTCATACTCCTTCCATCAGCTCTCGCCACCAGGAGGCCAGCTACAAAATCTTGTCCCGATGGTATAGGGTTCCTACGAGACTCCATGCTATGTTTCCTCAGGTCTCCCCATTATGTTGGCGCTGTGGCGACGAGGAGGGCACGTTGCTACACATTTTTTGGTCCTGTCCTGCCCTTTCGTCCTTCTGGGAGGGGGTCAAGCGGATAACCCTCCAGCTTACTGAAACTTCTCACCATTTGGGCCCTGCCCTGTTCCTCCTTAATCATTGTGAGTCTTCTGCACAGGTCCACACAGACTGCATTGCATCCAAAAGAAAATTTAGACTAAATATCTAAAATGCGTCATGTATCTACAACTTTTTTAGTCTTTTTTATCAATTTCAGAATTTTTGTTATCCTGAGAACCTCTAGTTCTAAATTTTAACCTTTTATCTATAGGATATTATTTTTTTATAGTACAACTATTTATCCTGATTAAACATTTTATTAGCCACATGCATTTGTTATGTGTGTTGTTATGTTTGATATTAGAATGGGGTGCCGACAGCTCACCAGTAAAATTCAATCGGAGATAGATTGTACAGCTACAGATAAACATTACCTGACATCTGTTTGCAAATTCCTAAAATTCTGCCGACATACTTTTTTCTTCAATAGGGGCTTGCTGCCTAGTCCTTCCCTTTGATAGTTATTGGTCTTGGGGCCTTGTCGGTAACGTGCTGACTAGTTCTGGTCTTGAATAGGTCCTCCTATTGGTGTTATCTGAGGATACATGCTTACACAGCCATGGGAATCCAGTGGCAGCAAGACACTACAAGATAATGGGTGTTTCGAGGCATCTACAGCAATGTCAAGAAGGTGGGGACCAAGTAGGGGAAAAAATCTGGTTATTCTACCTGTTTGTCTAGATGACATCTCTCTTCCAATCAATGACAATAAAGTAGGTAATTAGTTAAACTATCTACTCAGGTCTAGTGAAGAGCCTGTGCACAGCTTATTCTAGGTTCACGTCTCTGCTTGGGTTTCCATTCTTCGGGTCATGCTTGGGGACCTGAAAAAATAAAAACCCAATCCACTTAAAAATATAAGATAAGATAATTGTTAAATAGCCCCACCATGGGGAAATTCAGTGTGTTACAGCAGCATGGATAATACAGTAATATATTACAAGAAAAATAACACATACAAGCTCATAGCAGATAGAAAAGATACTATGAGTCAGAGCAACTAAAGGGAAAAGAAAGACTCAGGATCATTTAGTTCTCTGTGCGGAGTGATCTCCGCTTAGCCCGGTGTTGATTATACAGCCTGACCACGGTTGGGAGGAAGGACCTCTGATAGCGCTACTTCTCACACTTGGGGTGAAGCAGTCAGTCACTGACAGTACTGTCCTGTCCTGTCACGGTCTCAAAAAGCGATTACCTGTGGACCCTACAGATACTAAAGGGGTGTATCGCATTTCCACCCGATGGACCCAAAAAAAAATTTCCAAGCGGAATGGGGGACAGAATCCCTGAGCGCTCATCGACCGCAGATGTGAACCCAGTCTTGTCTGTATGTAATATAATGAGTGTATTGTTCTGTGTACTACTTAAACATGGACTGGAGGTCTACCATGTCTCAGAGACTCACTTGAGGATTCACCATTGGAAGTCTGGTGGCATTCTTCTGTTATTCATTTTAGAAATGCATAAATAAATTGACAATTGGGTGTTACTATTTTTGTTGTCAATGGGGTGTGTCCCTACCTCACTATCAACACTGATTATAGAGTAGAAGCCTGGGAAGGAACACATCCTCAACTTATAGTCACAAATTATTAGAGAGAATAACAGTAAAATTTAGACACTCAGAATAGAAATTAAATTCTTAGAAAAGACGTCATCTCGCATGGAGTACAATAATTTACTAAAACCGACATGTCAAGAGAGCGGACAGCTCCTCTCTACTTACACGTAAAAGTTACTCTCCATTCTTCATGGACCTGCCATTTTATATTGCCCTGACGCGCTTTGGTTGGCTTTGTCAACCCCGAAGACTAGACAAATAAATGTATTGTGTAAGTTGAAACAAAAAGTTGATATAAAAGCAGACACTGAAAATACCAAGAAGGCGTTCCATCAAGATTTCTTCCTCATAAGCTCGGAGAGCTTGTCAGAGCTTATTCCAGACGTAATCATCATTACCGCGGCTCTTCACCCGGTCTCATACTTTATGATGATTTTGTTCTTTTTAGAAAGTTCAAGAAAATTGTTTCCATATTTCAGAAAAAAAAAATCTGAAAAGTCAAGGAACATTTCTGAAACATTTGGAAACCGTATGAAATTCATGCGTTCTTTCCACATAACACTTCTGTAGAACAGGTTAATATTGGGAACATGTGGACTGGGTAAACTTAAAGCAGCAAAGAATATATAAATCCCTTTGGTATTCTTGAGATGTTTGTCCCTCGGCTTAATTAGCGATGTTTCCAATGTAGTAATTATTATAGCAGTCATTTTTGAGATGTCAAGATCTATAGTAAAAGGGGTTTCTGAGAATAAGTATTTTGTGACATGCCTACCTTATTGAACTGCTGCTCTGGTCCCTGACACTATTCTTCAAGAGTCGCTGCCTCTCCAATATCTAGGTTTTTTGCAATGTGACCAAGGTGACCAGTTGTGGCCAGTAGAATGAATACAGAAAGAATCCTATTAATAATGCAATCACTCGGGCATAACTTGAGGGGGTGCAGAGGGTGCAGTCGCACTGGGACCCAGGAGCCTTAGATGGCCCATAAGCACTGGCATCAGTATTGAGATTGCAGCTTCCATCTGGCCCATAAAACAAGGAGATCCACAGATTACCCCTAACCACACTAAGGATGATTAAATTCCTTAGCACCCATAACCATCACTATCAAAACCTCGCTGCAGGGATGAGGTAGGGGGCCCCGGACAAAAATTGCACTAGGGCCCACAAGGCTTTAGTTATGCCACTGCAACCACTACAAACGAATATATATCTAGCATAGAAAATTGGAGCCGATTTATTAAGACCGATACTTTCCAACAATCTTTGCCCCTCTGGAGTTTGCACCTAATTTATAAACTGGTGCACACCTTGCCATAGTGTCTGTGCACCCAATCAGAAATCCATGCTGACTCCATGCTGGTGTAGAATTTCAGGAATCTGCTAACCCAGAACACTGGCATAAATGGTGATAAATCTGACTGCTCCTTTTGCCCAAGACCCCTGTAACAGGTCACAGTGTAAAAGTTCGGCGGGAAAAACCACAGCGTCATCTTGGAGTTTTTGATGGGTGGTACTTCAATTTACTGACACACAAGCCATGAGATATCAGCACCATAATCTTTAATTTTCTTCTATATCAGTATCAGAGGTAAACCTATTAAAGCAACCGTCATAGCATCATTGATCTATTGAGTACCAGCAAAGAACAATGAAATACACAATTATATTCCTGTATAAGTCAAATACTACTGTAAGTCATCTCATATTATATGACCTGTTGGCGGTGTGAAAGACATTTTTAGACTTGTCACGTAGTAAGGATATATATGAGAGCTCATAAGGAGTTCTATAATACTTTAATTAATACTAAAGCTCCATCCAAGTAGAGGGCACAAAGACTGTAAAATTATATGGATGGGACCACTCAACCCAATAAAAGGAACCATATATGCTAAAGACGTCTTGACTAAACTGCATTTATGGTACACATCACTGAGCTGTATATATAATGTCAGACACTCGAACAAAATCTGACTGGTAGTATCTTTATTGTTCAGCCTGGTTCCCCGGGGTTGTCTAATCTGGAAAATAGATTCTCCAGTTTGGTGTAGACTTTTATTCCAAAAAATTTCTTATGACTTGGAGTTCCAGGGCAGGTTTGTTATAGATTTGGAATCTACCAAGTAGTTTACGGCTAACTGTTTTAAAATTAAAAAATAAGATTAAAACTGAGACAAAAATAGACAAAATGCGGGCCATGCTCTAAATCTTACAAGCCTCAAATAACCAATGATCACTTGTTGTATGTACATTACATTATATACATGTGACTAGAGATGAGCGAACAGTAAAATGTTCGAGATTCCATATTCGTTTCGAGTAGCCCCTCAATATTCGACTACACGAATCGTATATCGAACCCTATTATAGTCTATGGGGGGAAAATGCTCGTTTCAGGGGTAGGCAGCGTTCGATCAAATTATACATACCAAGTCCACGAGTGAGGGTCGGGCTGGATCCTCCGAGAAGTCTTCTCCGTTCAGCATCCCCGCGGCGTCTTCCGGCTCTGAATTCACTCTGCCAGGCATTGGGCCTGGGCAGAGCCGACTGCGCATGTCCGCACTACAAGCAGACATGCGCAGTCAGCTCTGCCCAGGCCCGATGCCTGGCAGAGTGAATGAAGAGCTGGAAGACGCCGTGGGGAAGCTGCACGGAGAAGACTTCTAAAGGTAGGAGAAGAACCAGCGTTGATTGGCTGACTATATAGCATTCGGCCAATCAACGCTGGTTCTGCATCGAACTTTTCCATTCGAATAGCGAGTGGTACTCGATCGAGTACGAGTATTTCGAATACCGTAGTATTCGATCGAATACCTACTCGATCGAATACTACTCGCTCATCTCTACATATGACCAATACCATGTTCCAGTTTTGGGTTCCTGGAGATGACTTTGTTATCTCCAACATGAAGCAATCTTTACCTTCCTCCTGATCAACACTGTAGGATATGTTAAACCCGATGGTTCTGTGTCTTTATGTAAGTGGTTTTTCCAATGAACATCACCAGATCTAAATTTTGTAGAAAATTAAAAGATAACATTTTTGCAAATATAAATAATAATTTTGCAAAGTTTTTCTCTAATCATCTTAGTGGTGACATCTGTTGTCTTGATTCTAGTCAGCAACAGTGATGCCAGTATATGGCGCAGTGACTTACCTGTCTCTGTCTTCTGATATTCTACCACAAGTAGGAATTTCTTAGGAGAATTTTGACAGGAAATGTCTATTTGGCATTAATTCCTTCCCATCGCAGCCAGTTTACAATTTTAATCTTTTGTTTTTTATTCCCCTTCTTCCTCAAGCCTTATTTTTTTTTCCATTAATAGAGCCATATGAGGGATGAATTTTTGCAGGGCAAATTGTACTAATAATGGTACCATATAATATTCCATGTGAAGTGGGAAAAAATTCAAACGGTGGAATTAGAGAAAAACTTCATTTGTGTGACTTCGTTTTACATTGGAAAGCACAAAAGAAATATCACCGAGCCAGTCCTCGTGTTATACCATTTCGGTACGTGACAGCATCACACTCAGAAATGCCTGCTCACCTCCTTAGGTTAGGAGGTCACAACAACCTAATAGCAAGTAGAAAATAAATCAGTCCTTCCGGCAGGGCAACAGCTGGAGATCCGTCGCTAAAACGTCGAAACAGGAAACCAGAATGGACCAACCAAATCCAGAAGGATCAGGCATTTTTGTTTTTAGTCTATCTACAAGTTTGTAAATCAGGCATTTTTGGACACAGGGATACTAATGTCTATGTCTTTTATATTGTTTATTTAATCTTATATCTGATCTAGGGAAAGGGGAGTGAGTTGATCTTTTAATATTTTTAAATATTTTTTTACTTTTTTATTTTGTTTAATTTTTATTTTTAGACCCACTAGACATCAGTAATTAAATACACTGCAATACTAATACATTGCAATGTATTGTGAGATTACTACACTTCTATTACAGGCTGCCCTGCGCAGCCAGCAACCAATGGTGAGGGATCTGATGGGAAAACCCCTCTATACAACTGCCGGATACCTCAAACATTGCTTATACAGTATCAGTATGTAAATACATCCTCCTTGATGTAAAAAGAAAAACTTGCTGTAGTGCAACCTTTTACAAGACAGTCCCCTATAGATCAATGCCTGTTTTTAGAAACCTAGTGATTAATTGGGATTATAGACAACTAAACTGCATTTATGGTACACATCACTGAGCTGTATATATAATGTCAGACACTCGAACAAAATCTGACTGGTAGTATCTTTATTGTTCAGCCTGGTTCCCCGGGGTTGTCTAATCTGGAAAATAGATTCTCCAGTTTGGTGTAGACTTTTATTCCAAAAAATTTCTTATGACTTGGAGTTCCAGGGCAGGTTTGTTATAGATTTGGAATCTACCAAGTAGTTTACGGCTAACTGTTTTAAAATTAAAAAATAAGATTAAAACTGAGACAAAAATAGACAAAATGCGGGCCATGCTCTAAATCTTACAAGCCTCAAATAACCAATGATCACTTGTTGTATGTACATTACATTATATACATGTGACTAGAGATGAGCGAACAGTAAAATGTTCGAGATTCCATATTCGTTTCGAGTAGCCCCTCAATATTCGACTACACGAATCGTATATCGAACCCTATTATAGTCTATGGGGGGAAAATGCTCGTTTCAGGGGTAGGCAGCGTTCGATCAAATTATACATACCAAGTCCACGAGTGAGGGTCGGGCTGGATCCTCCGAGAAGTCTTCTCCGTTCAGCATCCCCGCGGCGTCTTCCGGCTCTGAATTCACTCTGCCAGGCATTGGGCCTGGGCAGAGCCGACTGCGCATGCCCACACTACAAGCAGACATGCGCAGTCAGCTCTGCCCAGGCCCGATGCCTGGCAGAGTGAATGAAGAGCTGGAAGACGCCGTGGGGAAGCTGCACGGAGAAGACTTCTAAAGGTAGGAGAAGAACCAGCGTTGATTGGCTGACTATATAGCATTCGGCCAATCAACGCTGGTTCTGCATCGAACTTTTATTCCCCTTCTTCCTCAAGCCTTATTTTTTTTTCCATTAATAGAGCCATATGAGGGATGAATTTTTGCAGGGCAAATTGTACTAATAATGGTACCATATAATATTCCATGTGAAGTGGGAAAAAATTCAAACGGTGGAATTAGAGAAAAACTTCATTTGTGTGACTTCGTTTTACATTGGAAAGCACAAAAGAAATATCACCGAGCCAGTCCTCGTGTTATACCATTTCGGTACGTGACAGCATCACACTCAGAAATGCCTGCTCACCTCCTTAGGTTAGGAGGTCACAACAACCTAATAGCAAGTAGAAAATAAATCAGTCCTTCCGGCAGGGCAACAGCTGGAGATCCGTCGCTAAAACGTCGAAACAGGAAACCAGAATGGACCAACCAAATCCAGAAGGATCAGGCATTTTTGTTTTTAGTCTATCTACAAGTTTGTAAATCAGGCATTTTTGGACACAGGGATACTAATGTCTATGTCTTTTATATTGTTTATTTAATCTTATATCTGATCTAGGGAAAGGGGAGTGAGTTGATCTTTTAATATTTTTAAATATTTTTTTACTTTTTTATTTTGTTTAATTTTTATTTTTAGACCCACTAGACATCAGTAATTAAATACACTGCAATACTAATACATTGCAATGTATTGTGAGATTACTACACTTCTATTACAGGCTGCCCTGCGCAGCCAGCAACCAATGGTGAGGGATCTGATGGGAAAACCCCTCTATACAACTGCCGGATACCTCAAACATTGCTTATACAGTATCAGTATGTAAATACGTCCTCCTTGATGTAAAAAGAAAAACTTGCTGTAGTGCAACCTTTTACAAGACAGTCCCCTATAGATCAATGCCTGTTTTTAGAAACCTAGTGATTAATTGGGATTATAGACAACCCAAAACATCTCCTTCATCCCTCCGACAGCTGTTATTGCCCCTTATCAATGCGAAGCAGGGTACTGCTTTGGCTGGGTGAGAAGTAATAGGTTTAAGAAGGGGTACTATGTTGCCTTATTTCAGTAGAAAAGTAAAAATTAACACGAAAATTCGCCCATGTGTAACTTTTTATATCTGCTGAGGTGCCCACTTGGACTCATGAGATCTAAAGTCTATGGGGGGATTATTAGGGTGTAACAATAACTTAACATCCCTATAAATTTTCCTAACATAATGAGTTAATTGAAGCATATGAAGACATCAAGGGGGTCATATTCTGCTTAATAGTTTGGTTTACTGTGAAACGTTCATTAGATTTCACGTTGTCAGCAGCCTGCCCTATCTGTCTACATTTTAATGGGTCATTTAATTTACCCCAGGCTAAAGGACATTTTATTACCCACATCCAACAGTTCTACGTTAGCAAGGCATGGCCATTATTAGAGAAAGCGTTCAACGTGTCCGTCTGCCAAATACTACGGGGTGGTCAGTTCCTTACTAAAGCATGCCAAGGGTAACTGGCAAAAAGGGCATAAATGAGACGCAGAATGCAATGGTATTAAAGTCAGCACATTAGTAATAAGGACACTTCCCCAAACGTGTCATTCGCTCAGCAGCCTTTTTGTTCTATTACTTTTCTATGGAATGTCTCACAACTCATCCGCCTAAATCCACTTAATAGCAAAGCAGCAAGGTTGTGAAGTCATGTAATGTAAAGGTATAAAGTTGTGATTTTACTAATGGATCATATGACGAATTGTACTGTAAAAAATCTCTCAATAGGGTGACAATACATAAGGCACGCCGTTAAAAAGACGAATGAGACATCAATATGCGTGCCACTCAACAAATAGCAAAATGGAACGTAAAACCGTAGGCATAGAACGAGGTGTCGGAGGAAGGCGATTGGACCCAACTCAAATAAACTTAAATGGCTTTAGAAGTAAACTCTAGGATTAATTGAGATCCCAGGCAGGTGCTAGAAACATAATTCAGTAAATGATCAAGAACATGCCAAGGAAGAGAAAAATGTGTTGCTTTTCAGATAATTTCCCAGAAGCTTCATAAAAGAAAATTGATTACAGAAATTTAATAAGTACGGCAGAGTTAGAGATGTAGTAATCAAATGAGTTTTTAATTAGATTTCAGGTACAAAAAAGGGGTCATTCTAATTTGTGTACTTGGTGTAAAAAACACACTTATCTGGTTATACGTTCCTCTTCAAGGGGTTTCAATTGGATTGTTCAATTAGAACGGGCAGGGTTGGATGAAGATTATCATCTAAATGAAAAGCTTTGACCTTCGGCAGGTGGAGAGTAGGATTTATAGGGTTGTAGTTTTTGATTGTGGTCTTGCTGTTCATGGAAGCGTGTAGTTGGTTTTACGATATATGTATATTTAGGCAAGCAGTACAATGATTTTAACCTGAGCTTTCTTATGAAGTTGTACTTGTAAGACTTTCCAGAACTGCACTTGCACAAAAATTTGAAATACCGTAATGAGAAGGTTATCCACATTTTAGAAAAAGAGACGTGGACTGTACTTCCCAATGTTAATCTATGCTTCTCAGCAATATGTACAAAAAAGAGGGTCTTACGCTAGATTCACACCTGCATTCTGGTATCTGTTTTGGACTCAACACAAATGGAGACCTAATCTGCAGGCTATAATGAAGTCCGCCAGGTTTCTGCCCAAAGAATTTCCACCTGATTCCGGGATGGAAAGATTTTTATCAAGGTATATAAGCCCATTAGCCACTTCGCAGGTGACCTCTGTATAACGGACCCCTGCAATTCAATACAGCATCCAAAAAGGAGCAACCCAACAGTCCAACAAAACTTCTGCTACCGGACTCTGGGCCACCCCACCCAACGACACAATACCACATCAATGGCAGCCACCATGTGTTCCTTATTCTTTATTTTAGCAGTTGGCGAGAGTCTTAGCACCAGGACACCATCTATCAAAATGAATGACATATGAGAAGTCAACAGTTATTTTTTATGGTTCACTTCTGGACTTATAAGCAGAGAAAAAGCAGCGGTTCACATCTGTGTTCGATATTCTGTTCGGGGAGTCCGCTTGGGGATCTCCCAAATGGAATACCGAACGTATTGAAAAGTGGTGAGCAATGAAAGCACACGGACCCCATAGACTATAATGGGGTCCGTGTGTTTTCTGCGTGGTGTCTGCACGGAACATGCGGCGAGAAAAGTACTTCACAAACTACTTTCCACTCCACGTGACTCATGCGGACACCACGCGGAAAACACAGACCACATTATAGTCTATGGGGTCCTTGTGCTTTCATTTCTCACCACTTGTCAATGTGTTTGATATTCCATTCGGGAAGTCCCCTAATGGACTCCCTGAATGGAATACCAAGAGTAGATGTGAACCAGGCCTAAGGCTCTGTTCTCACGGAGTAACGCACCACTCATTTAGACACGTAAACAGGTATCAGAGTAAGACGCTTCAAAACAGATCCCATTGACTTCGATGGGTCCCGGCTTACACATTGAAATGAATGGGAGGCTTTGTAACCCATTGATTTCAATGTGTAGCGCACGTAAGCCGGCAGCGCCTCACTCTGACACGTGTTTGTGTGTCTAAATCAGCGGCGCGTTACTCCGTGAGAACGGAGCCTTAACGTTTGCAACTGTTTATTTACTTCATTAAGTATCAATGTAAACTTAAAGTGTCCAGATTATACAGAAATATAGAAATTGCTTAATACAATTCCCAAATAATACCATCATATACAATACAGTAATGGTTTATGTATAGCTCGCCATCGCCTAGACCCAGCCCTGTGATCTGGACAGTGGTTCAGTTGGCCCAATGGCTGCATATAGCAAGCTGCATTACAGTATTTCTCTGTATCTCAGTCTGATGGATGATTGATGGTGAGCCTTGGAGACTATGAGTGATGCCTTGTCATCCTGCTTGCTATTGCTATCAGTGTACCCTGGAAGCACTCTGGTGGCACTTGTGGCATTTCTACATTTTAAGGTTTTTAGTGATTTTGGCTGGCATCAGTTTTCCGCTGTGCTGGTGTTTAATGACAATTTATCAAGTCATTACTCCACCATTAATTAGGCAGTAATATGTTATTGAATGAACAATAAAAATTCCATCTGGTAAGATGAATGGGTACTTTTCAGAGCATGGTGAAGATCTAAGCGCTTACATCAGAAACCTGTATGCAATTTTACAATAAAAGAAATTATTTTCGATGTTTAGGATTTCAGGGAAATTTTTAAAAGGATATTTAAAGGACCATTATGCTGAAATATAATGTCATTTGTAGAACAGTCTTTGCTTGATAAAATATTATTCCTGGTCTTGAAGGCACTTAGAGGAGTATTTTAGTTATTTCAGCTCACTGTTATCCATATGTGATCAAGGGTCCTGCTCCTCCATCTGAATGGACAATCAGGTCAATCATGTGGGGGACCCGAGCGAGAGAGAACTGTCTAAAACAACAGTTACCCATGGACATTGGCAGACCCTTTGTACTATAATGGGTCGCGCCGGGTGTCCACCATTTTTCTACTGAAAGCGGTGGAGAGAAGAGTCCTCCGTGCAGGACTTTTCTCTCCAGTTTCTAGTGGTTACTACAGTGGAGTCTCCAATGCAGATATGAACTTAGCCTGATGGTAAAAAACCTATATTTTAAAAGGGGTTATCCAGTTTAGGATGCCAATTTTCACATACAGTACCCTAATACCGTAATTTTTAGTTAATAGAGTGGGGTCCCCTGTTCAGTAACATTGGGGCAAATTCATCATTCCAGCTTTTTGATGATGTTGAGGTGCCACAAGGCCCTCTCCTGTTCCAAACATGCGCCTTAAGACATGTCTCATCTGGCATTGGGTAAGTGTGGCCTTTTTCTGCAATACGTTTTTTGTATATTATATCCTTTTTAGTAATATGTTTACCATTAACTAGCCTGCAACATCTGCCACAGGTTAGTGCATTAAAACTGCAAAACCTTAAAAAAAATTATTTCGTGAAACCGCCCTACCATGATTTCCCAAATATTAGTTTATTGCTGGTGATCCCAGTGAAGAGGGAAACTTTGATCCGCTTTTTGTCAAGGAACTCATCTAAAGATTGGAATTGTTTGCCTTCCACGTCTTGCGGGACCTGTTGCACCCTTTTGTCCATGTTTCTCTACCTCATCCCTACGGCAAATTCTTGATAATGATTGGTACGGGTGGTAAGAAGTTTAATCAACTTTAATGTGTTTAGGGTAATCTGTGGGACTCCTTGGTTTATGGGCCAGATGGAAGCTGCAATCTTAATACTGATTCCAGTGCTTATGGGCCCTGGTGCAACCGCACCCTCTGCAACCCCTCAATGTATGCCCCTGAACCTAGACTTCAGATAGATAGGGTAGGGTCACCCAGATGAGCTCTTTAGAGCAATGAGGACATTCTTGTTGTTCCTCAAATGTAAAGCACCATGGAATTAATGGTGCTATATAAATAAATAATAATAATAATAATAAAATAATAATAATAATAATAATTGTTCCAAAGAGGTAAATGCCCCAAAATAGATATTTACAAAAACAGTGATATCTCGGTAAAGGAGGCACCAATTCACACTGCTTGATTCCAGTCACTTAACCTATCTACCTGAGGGATTGGGTTGATATACTAGGCTCTGATGACAGATCCCCTTTTGGAAGTATAAGTATAAGCCATAAATAAAACAATCCTGGACAACCCCTTTAACTTAGTCCACTGACATAGTTCTGTTACATCTTTGCAAAGTTACTTATTACTCCTTATTATTACTTATCATATCTTGTCTTTGTCTTGTTTTTTTTTTCCCTATACTTTACAGTCACTTGTGAAAATGAATGGAAAACTAAAGCCTATGCTGGATTCAGTGATCCAAAATCGTTCCAAGTGGGAAGAACTGCACAAAAACAGACTGGTGTCCCAGGGAAGTCCTTCGCCCGCCACCACCTCCTTCCCCACGCCTGCTTCCTCGCCTCAGCCACCTATAGAGTGTCTCCTGAAGACTTAAACCCGCTAGAAAGCTGCTGCTACACGTGAGAGTCACATTAAAAGGCTGCCATAAGCTTAGCTGTATAATTGAGTTACCGCAGCCATGCTTTTATAGATGGAGAGCGAATGGTCATGGCTTGGCTTTTGCCTGGGAGCTCAGTGGATTGAAGACGGAAGGAACTGTGGTAACAGTGAAGCGATATACTGAGGAGCCTCTTGGATATCTTGCTGTCTGAGACCATGAACGGCACTCATTCACGCTTTGCAAAATGTTAGCTGCTGCTGCTGTAACGTGGATGGGACAACGGTAGACTTCAACCTAAACTTAATCCATGCAGCGCAGTGACTCCAATGCACAATATAATCACGCACCACTAAGCTAAAGCAGACAATGAATAACACATACTTTTTTTTATTTAGTGTATGCATCTCCAATGTAAGTACACAGAAGAAAGTCGTGCCTGCCTGGTGTGTTTTATGTTTTACTTTGCACTTGCATTATTTCAGAACCATGCTTCTTTTTTCTTTTTTGGTTCCACCTGAAAAATGAATGGGAAACTCCAATGGCAGCTTATTTTCACATTGCCCAAAGACGAAACAAACTATGCAGATAAATTCTATGATTTCAAACCAATTTAGCTATTTTCTTGTTCTCTTTTATGTTTTAGGTTATATATATGCTTACCTAATGTTTAGCTATACAGTAGGATTATATCGCAATTGCAACCCATGTACAATATGATCTACATGTCATGTATCTCGAGACTTCTAATCCGTCAGACTACATTGAGATGCGACTGTTACTTGTCAGCTATAGAAATGATAATGGGTCAGAGTAGCTTCACACTAAACTTTGTCTACCTCCTTTTCATTGCTGTCTTTGCTTAAGATCCATGTTGTCCTGTCAATAGTAGGTCAAGCACCAAGACCGATGCGTGACCGTAGATCGGTGAACCTCACATTTGGTGGGTCATAGTGGTCAAACACATTAAGGTCTGCAGTAGGTAACCACAGTCATCCTTCATTACCAATGAATCCTTCCTTTCAATGGTAAAGCACAGATACATCTTCACATAAATATTGACCTTACAATTTATCATAAAATATAGAATTCGCTTGTAGCCATAGGTTCAAATAACCCTCGAAGAAAGTGAATCACCAAAGAAGACTTTGTAGTCATATATTTTATCGGAGTAAAGTTCATTATATTTATAGCCAACTATTTTAGATATATATTAGGGATAAATCGAACCTTTATATGTAAGGAAACTATTAGCAAAATTGCAAATAGTCTTATCACTTTTTGAAGATCCGGTTTGTATAGCACTGAGATGGAATGTGAGACACAATCCATGAGCAAAAGAGTTTTTCTAGGAAAAAAAACAGACCCTATTTTCTAGTGTCAGATAACCCTTGTAATTTAAGGGGTTTTCACACAAACAACATTTGTTTCTATAGACAGGATATAAGATAAGCGTCTGATCATTGACTGTCCGCCATTGGGAAACTCCAATAAAAGAATGTTGGTCCTAGAGTTGTGTTTGTGAATGTAGTGCAGTGTCCATACCTGACCACTTCTCCAATGGCTTATCCAATGGGATGTCAATGGCTGACATCCCATGCGTAGTGAGGTCAATGCGCACTACCTCCTCATTCACCCAGGGTACTTGTGGACCCTGTTCTCGTGGGTGGCGGGGGTGCCATTATTAGGACACTCAGCAATCAGACACATTCTTTATCCAGTAGATACAGCATGTGTTGGTCATAAAACAACCTATTAGTAATATTATATATTGAAACCACTGTAGGGATGGACATGACTAATGGAAAATAAAAGACTATTTTTGTTACATAAGAGTCATATACTTGCCCACTGCTGAAGGCATACTCCCCTTACTCAGAAACTAACTCAATGGATACTAAGGGTCTTCTATATAATGCGCAGCATTGTGCCCATCTATGGCACTAGGAATCAACAACCATTTAAGGCTTTCCTCTCTCCAGGTGAATCTGACTTTATTGATATTAAAGTGGTAATCCGGGCTTTTTAAAAAATAAGTAAATGAATTAATATATTATTAGTAGGGGGTGACACCGGCCCCTTGACCGATCATGTATATGGAGCCGTATATGACCTCTGTCTGCTATATAATATAATGCTATAATAAGATAATTTATTAGCCCCACCATGGGGAAATTCAGTATGTATGGATAATACAGTAATATATTACAAGAAAGAACATGCACAAGCTCAGAATAGCAGATATAAAAACATACTAGGAGTCATAGCAACTAAAAAGAAAAGAAAGACTCAGGATCATTTAGTTCTTTGTGCGGAGTGATCTCCGCTTAGCCTGATATTGATTATACAGCCTGACCGCGGTTGGGAGGAAGGATCCTCGATAACGCTCCTTGTCACACTTCAGTCACCGACAGTGCTGCCCCAGTGCTATCATGGTCTCACAAATGGGGTGGGAGTTGTTCTCCAGCTCAGTGCTGTCACTGTCAATGGGAGCTGAGCTGCAGTGAGGGCACCCAGCTATTATACTGCTATACTGCAGCAGATGGGGCTTTCTGCTATCGGCCCCATATTGCTTCCAGCGCCCTACCGATCAAATATTTATGACCTATCCTGAGAACATATGACATTTCTACTCCTTCATGATAGATGAAGCACAACAACCATGAGGTAGGACAGATCCCAAGAAGAGTAATGTTAACCTGAATCAAACAGTTCATGATCATATTAGTATTTCAGCATGCCATGAGTTTGTATTGATGTATATACAACACAGTAAAGGTCGGCTCATCATAGACGTTGGTATCGAGGATTGTCTCCAATATTGCATCGTGCAGCTGTGACCTGTGTTGGTTGTTAGATTGAAATACTGTGCCCCTTGTCCTGAGGGCGTTGCTTGCCTTTCTTAAGGTAATGCTGTGGCAATAAAAGGTGTCTGTTACTGCTGTCGTGTTGTAACAGTGAGGCAGTGGGGTCCATGGCCATGAGGGTTAACCTTGGCAGCAGGGATCCAATGGTCTACCAGGTCAATGTGGCAATTTGCCATCAGCAGATTCCATGCAATGCTGCGCCCACTAGAACAAGGTTACCATGAAGTGGTTAGTAGACTTGTGCATTTTCTTGAAAATGTTACAAACCTGTATCTTGTCTCATTGAAAGGGTTTTCTGGGCTATCCTGAGCACCACTTTACAGGCCATGTCACGTCACATGCATCAGTCACAATGGGCTGATCTGGGACACCAAGCACAGCCGCTGCTCTAGTGTACGGTGCTGTGCTTGGTAAGGCAGCAGATCTGAGGCCACATAGTACGGTAGTTCTCAATATTATCTGCAGGTAGCTGAGGGAGACCTCCTGTTTACACAGCAATCCATGCTAGGAAAAAAAAGTCACAATGATCGTGTGACTTATTGAAGAAGGTGAAAGAAGGGTAAGGAAAGACTCTGTGAGTAGACAGCTATTACTATTGAGGGGATGGTCTTTCAGACAATATAATAAGTAATAACTGGAGTCTCCCTTTAGTATTGATATATTTCTTAAGACAATGATTCTTAAAAAGCCAAGTAGACCAAGTGGCTCAGCACTTCCTTAATGTCGCAGAGGTCACACCCCTGCAGATCGGATATTGATGGCATATTCTTCTGATAGGCCTCCATCGTCTTTGATGAGCCAGTCTCACTTTTCTGGCACATCTAGTATTTTATCGTCTCTAATACAGGCGACCACACAATATAAAATGACTTATATACTCCGTCAATACAAGCAATCCGTCTATTATTTATATTGTAGCCATAAGATATACATTGATCGTAGGGCAGTATTTTCACACCGTCCCATAATCAATATATACTTTATTGTCTACTAAGGAACGTTAAAGATGATATAAACTATATCTAGACTGTGCACCTACTTCCATATTCCAGGATAATCTTTCTTCTATTCTGTTTGCAGTTGTGACATGTTATATTTGCAGTAGAGGCGCATCCCATTAATCAATATGGCATGGTTCGTATGTGTATCGATTCTGTTTTTTATACTATGTAAATATGTTTATACACAAAACATATATATATTAGCATTATACATTTTTATGACTGTCCTCATTCACTATATAGGTTATCACAAGAAGCAAGCACTGGTCAAAGTCCCGCCATCTCTAATCGTCCAGTGCCACATCTCGTTTATATTGTTGGGTGCAATTTTGCTTATTTGTTACTGTTGTGTACAGTATATTGTATAAGCTACAATGTATTCACATGGAGTATGTAAAATCTAAGAGAAATGTATGACATTCCATCAAATGCCCGGTGTCTGCATAGGTTTTCCACTTTACGTATAGGCTCATCGGCCTTCCCCAGCAAAGTGATCTCTGGATTTTGCACTGAGATGTTGACAACTGGAAAGACATGACGTAGAATCTAACCCATGACATACAGCAGAAGACAAAGATAAGGTTGTCAAGCTTACCGTTCAGCTCAGGTACACATTTGTGTGTGATAAGGAATCTTCCGTCTGCCATTTTTTACCATTAGAAAGCCTACAGATATGTTCCTATTTGCGATCTGCACTATTTGTATAGATGTCCGTCAGATAGTTCTTAACAAAGCCACTTTTAGTAAATCACAAAGAGATTTTCAACTGCAGCCGGCAGTGCCTACTAGCTTAGAAAATTCTAGTGTCGTGATGTGAGTCAAATTGCATTACAGGTTTGGATTTTGCTTTATCCAAATCTGGTACCTTTCGGTCGGGTTCCTCTAAGTTGATTGTGTACACGTGTTGGCAGCCATTTTGTTGAGCTAGACATAAAAGTGTTTTGTGTGCCTCAGCGTTATTATGGAATGAGCAAGCTTCATGCGGTGAGAATACATCGCAGCAAATCAACTGACCGTGCTTAATATATAACCACAGACAAGCCTAAAGGTTATTTCAATATAAAATGATAGACTCATCATGTGCTTCCTTCTATAAATATAATACAATTAAAAATTGTCAGGCTTAATTTTGCATTCATTGCACTGTGTGTGGTCTCTGCAGCACTTTGGGTATAGACAATATAAGACGCAGCTCTTTCTGCCTTGTTCCCAGCAGATAGTCTCAGCATAATACCAACCTAGCCCCAATCCTGCATAGGCATAGGTTAGGGTCACCTGAAACAAATGTTTTTCCCTTGCGGCCTCCGTTGCCAAATATTTCTGTTTTGTCCATATGCAAAATGATCTTTTTGGAGCAATTAGGTGAGAAAACTGTAATATCTTGGCAATGGAGGCAACAATTCACAAAGAAAATCCTTAACCTATCTATCTGCAGAGCTGGGTTGATATGCTGGGTTTTGGTTTCAGACTCCTTTTAAAGAGGACCTTTCACCGCCTTCACCAACTCCACTTCCTAGCACCACTCCACTGATAACTACATCATTGACTATTTTTCTCTAGCTCTCGCCATTCCTGAGCAATCAATGCTGTATGTTTTGTGCCTAATATACTGGTTGGGCTTCTACTGTAAGGCTTCGTTCACATCTGCGCCGGTAATGGGTTCCCCCACCGGACGGACTACCGAATGCATTTGCAAGCGGTGTGCCATTGAAAGCACACGAACCCCCTTAGACTATAATAGGGTCCGTGTGCTTGCCGCAAGATCTCCGCAGGGAACATGCCAACAGGAAAGTACTTCACAATCTACTTTCCTGTCCGCATGACTCATGCAGAGATCTCGCAGCAAGCACACGGACCAAATTATAGTCTATGGGGGTCACTGCACACCGCTTGCAAATGCGTTCAGTAGTCCGTTCGGGGGATCCCCGTGTGGACTCCCCAAATGGATTACCGATGCAAGGGTAAGACTGGAGCGCACAAGGGGGTTGTGATTCAGAGCTCCAGAGGCGGACATTGATGTGAAGGTGGTGAATGGTTCCCTTTATCCGCTTTATAATACACTACACTACATAATACACTACATCCTAAAAAACCACTAAAACAGAACGTAAATAACATCTACATAATAAAACCCTGAGGCCTGAAAGTTGATAAGGAAAATTTGGTTGGATCTGGCATATCTATCCTTTTCAAGTAAGCTACCACGCCAGGCATCATTCCTAAAAAAAATCTATGATTAGCCCACAATTTGGCTACCTCCACAGTGCATGCACTCTTATCATTTTACTTATAGTAGGAATTTATGTTGAAATCTTCACGTAGAAGCAACCAGAACAGGATACATGAGAAGTTCATTGCAGTCACAGTATATTTAGCTATGGGTACTCACAGGTGTTCATAGGTCAGTGCTAGTGTTGCACTGTGACAGTACTCGATATGTGAATGCCGCTTGAGTTCTCTTTTTTGCAGGTTTATTCGGTTTCTTAAGACCCTTCCAGTCTGAGTTTGAATGTACGTTCTATTCTGCATGTTGGACATTGCAAGTTCTAGTTCTATAGTTATATTGTTGTACACCTCGATTATCATTCTACACGTGTGTGTCGTCCTATTCTGCACACACATTAAATGCATATCTCACAGCTATCTAACATGCACCTTCTTCTCCCAACATAACCTGACTTGTGGTCACGGTATATTACAATTTCTGGATATTATTGTGCCACTAAGTTTGTATCTTCTTTTCTAGATTCAACACCACCATTTATGTTCTATTATACTTTGTTAAATTCAGTCTTGTTTTTCAGCATGTTTTGAAGATGACATTTATGGCTCTGTTTTTATTTGTTCTTTTCTCATACAAATAAAAAAAATCACTGTATTTTGCTTGGTCTGCGGTTCTTATAGCTAGAGAGCTGTAAAATATTTAAAGGGGTATTCTGGAACTATGGTGCATTCATTAAACAAGTTCAAAGAGGGCCTGGATGCCTTCCTTGAAGAGAACACTATAACAGGTTATGGACTCTAGATTTTAAGGACACGTTGATCCAGGGTTTTTATACTGACTGCCAGATTGGAGTCAGGAAGGAATTTTTCCCCCCGAAATGGGGTAATTGGCATGAGCCTCATGGGGTTTTTGCCTTCCCCTGGATCAACACTGTAGGGATTGTAGGGTTATAGGTTGGACTTGATGGACTGATGTCTTCATCCAACCTCATCTACCCTATCCCTAGCAGATTGCAGATTGGAAGCGATCCAGCTCCAAACACCAAGTCAATCAGCCATTTGCAGGATCCACTAAACATCTGATCATGGGGGTGCTACGAGAATTCTTCTCCGTGCCGCCGTTCCGGTGATATTCCTGGTTTTCTATGTATGCAAATGAGTCTCTAGACAGCACAGGGGGCATTCCCCCTGCAGCCAAACAGCATAAGGGGCATCCCCTGCGGTACCTGAAGACTCTCCAGCCAACGCCCTTCTTCCTCTACAGCCACACGTGAACTCCTGCGTCTTCTTACAGCGAGACTTCATGTAACGGCCACAGAAAAATGGCATGCATTATTGGCCATTTTTCTGTGGCTGCATGTCTTGGCCATTTTTCTGTGGCCAGTACATGAGCGTACTGTGCATGCGCACTACACTCATGTAGTTCTATAGCATACAGAGCATATGGAACATGCTCAGTAGTTCTGTACTGAGATCACTTACGCATTGTATGCTGGTGTAGAACAGTCTCTCTGGAAGAAGACGCAGGAAGATACGCGGCTGTAGAAGAGAATGACGTCATGGGAGAGTCTTCAGGCAGCACAGGAGACGCCCCCTGTGCTGTTTGAGCGCAGGAGGACCATCTCCTGTGCTGTCGGGAGGCTCATTTGTATACAGAGAAAATCAAGAATATAGCCAGAATGGCGGCGCAGAGAAGAATTCTTAAGATTGGGGAAGAATAGCCTTTCTTAAGGCTATTCTGATGTGCTGAAAAAAGGGATTCTAATGATAAACATCCCTTTAAAATGCACCATATTGACCACAGGACTAGATGATAAATCTGGTAGCAAGTTTATGCTTCCTCTTAGTTTTCTAACTTTGCACCAGGGTTTCACTCCATTATTTTGATGCAATTCTGGTGCACATTATCGTATTCTGAGCTACATCTCTTGCCCAAAATCCTTATTAAATATGCTTTGGAACTGGTAGATTCTGTGTCTTATCTACATATACATTATAGTTGTGATAGGGCTGCTATATAGATATTAAAATCCTACTAATATTATAACTGTGAAAGTTTGTGTGTTTGGATGTTTGGATGTTTGTTCCTCAATCACAGCCAAATGGCTGAACAGATTTTGTGAAAGTTTGTGTGTTTGGATGTTTGTTCCTCAATCACAGCCAAATGGCTGAACAGATTTAGGTGAGATTTCACACATACCTAGATATTCACTAGGAAGGACACATAGGCTACTTCTTAGGTCCCACACTCACCCGGAATCCCGACCGCGACCGGTGAAAGTTCTCTCCGGCTCTGACGTCATCGCAGGTCTTTCAGCGGGGCTCCGAATGGTTGGCTGCAGTCTGGGGGTAGGCCGTAGGGGAAGCCGAGCGGCCTGATACGTTGGTGGCATTGCCTGGGCGGCACCAGTGAGCAAGTCCGCACCGGAGAAAATGGCGGCTTCTCCCGGCTCCAGAGCGACGTCGCAATGTCAGCCGGCAGCGTAGAGCCGGCATAAGTTGTGGCCGTGTCACTACACATTCGGCAGAAGGCCGCATCAGCACCAGTAACTTGCCGTCTAGAGGAACACACGCTGGAGAAAGGACACGTACCTTGGCACCACCTATTCGGTGAGTACAGCGGGCCGGGGGCTGTTCGCCCTGTGCCTGGTCTGCAAATACAGCGCGGCCTAGGCTACCATGTCGCAGGGCTGAGACTCCCTGTCGCGGGCTCTGAGTAGGGGTTATCAGCTGCCATGGTTAGGGGCTTTCACAATGCGTGGAGATGGGGGGAGGAAGGGGGTTGGTGGTGTATAGGGGGGATGTTGGAGGTTGAGGGGGGGGGGGAGGGGGGCCAGGGGCTCAGGGGTGGGCCCGCAAGGAACTGTGGTAAGGTTGCACCAGGGGGTGCTTTGCGTGTCTTCAACCGTCGGGCGCCATTGTCGCAAGCCGCGGAAAGGGGCCAGTGGGGCACGCGGGCAGGAGTGGAGGAAGAGGGTGCTCCATGGAGGGGGAAACTCATGGGCGCGGGTGCGCGGGTGCGCAGGTGGTGGATCGCACAGGGGGTCAGGGGGCCGCGGGCGAAGCCGCGGGTACTCATAGTGTATAATAAAATGACTCCAGCAAGTAACAGCTTATTTTTTTTAAATAAAAGGCCACTTGAGGGTTGAGGGGCGCTATGGCTGCTATCCACTGTATGAGTATGGGTTGTATTAGTGACATCAGACTGAATGTAAGGGGAGGGAAGAAAGAAGTCGACAAATGGAGAAATAAGCATGTTTCTTTCATAAGCTATATTACACAGTTTATTAAATTCACTATTGATATGCTTTAATACAAATTGTACCCAAAACTAAACATTGTGTTTCGGCAGCAATCTCCCTTTAAGAGATTACTGAGCAGTTTAACTGGTCCAACTTTCTGTGCCAACATCAACCTGGAGTTTGTGCATTTATTCATTCATTTGGTTTGGGAACTAACTGCATTCCATCTGTCTCTGCAAAATGTTACATTTCCAAGCCAGTTCAGTGCAGGGAAAATATAGGGGAATATGTGGCAGAAAGTGCGGTACCAGCTCACTCCATATGCCCGGCTTTCTACAATATTACAAATGTTTACTGGCATAAGAAATGGATGAAGTGAAATGATCATGGCGACACTGTAGGACAAAATATTCAGTTTGGAGATTTGCATTCGCTTTTACTGCTGACTGGCGGGTAACAGGCTATGTATATACAAGGAAGATTTTTCCCTTTGGTTTGTTAATTAAGGAATGAATGATTCCGACTAAGGGTGGGGATGAATATGCAGATAAAGTGAATGCCAGTGCGGCGGGTGTTGCCAGAGGCCACGGCTATGGCGACAGATGGAATATTGCTTTGGAGTTCAATGCTCTAAATGTAAGAGTGACACAGTGGAAGTTAAGCGACTTCTTCGATTGTATTGTTCTGTTTGTCTATGTGAAATCTACAGGATAACAAATTATCATCAGTCTCATGGAGAGAACACTGGTCGGCAGCAAAATTGCTTTGGAATATATGTATCAGCCCATAAAATTGATAAATTTGTGTACTTTTCTTGAGTTTGGGACATGCAAAATTATCAAAATTCTGTAAACACTGTTTAGCATGTATTTTTTAACCTATTCCTACCTGGTGCCATTCCTCGACACATTTTTGGGTATAATATATTGATGACCTATTCATAAAATAAGTCACCAATGATTGGTTGGGGTCTGAAACACGGAACCCCCACAGATCAGCTAGTTGAAGAGGCCACAGCATTCTACTACAACTGTTGTACCTTGTGACCACAGAACATGATGTCCTTGGCATAGAGAACAGGCCCGGCACCATTTTTTCAGGAACAGTAGGGACTAGAGAAAAATTTCCAACTGTGCCAGAAGAGTGGAGTATCACCTATTGAAGGATACAGAGTTGGAGTTGATGGAGGTGGGGAAGTATGTCTTCACTGCTATATAATACATTGGCATTAAAAGATGTTACAGTTTGTTATAATACAAAATGTGAATTTAAAACATTACAAAATTTATTAAAGTTTAATCAAACAAGCAGAGATGTTCCACAAATGTTGGTTGTCCAGATGTTGGATTACGGCGCTGTGACTGTAATAAGCTGGGCACCTATGTGCCCATCACATGACCATGGACTGATTGTCCACTGGACGTAGTCCAAATGAATGGCAGCAAAAGGAGATTTAGAAACTGGATAACCCCTTTAATAAAAAAAAAAAAGTGAGTGGACCTGTTTTTGATAAATGTCCTTCTTTTCAGGTCCTCTTGGACGGACATGTCCATGTATATGTGTTCTGAGATGACTGGCTTTTCTAGACAACATAATTTTGTGCTACTCTCTACTATGTGTCTATGTGCAGCCAACCAGTGGTTGTTTTGTGAATTGCAGTTTGTCAAGGGTTTTTCTAGCACTTCGTGATATTGAATTGGTATTGAATGAAGACATCTATAGTTTCCTTATATGTTACATTATCTTTATGTTTACTTTAATTTATGAGACATCAAAACCAGAGTAAATCCTATTCTAAGGTTGTTATAAAATGTTCTGCTGTATGTCAATAAGTAATTAATAAGTCATTTACATGTCATTGTAATATCAATTAAATAGGAACCAATTAGAAGTTATTTAAGGTTTGTAGGAGGTTCATTACAAATCAGGAAAGCCATCTATCAGGATATGCTCGGCAATAATTAACGGAAAATATATCGGGATGTGAAGGAATATGAGTCCTAATACAGAAAGTTATCAGCTAATGATTAAGATGAGAAATGAATCTTATCACTAACCTAATGAAGTCCTTTAAGATATACAGTATAAACATGGAGGGCAGTAGATTTACATTATTCATAGAAAAAATTACACTGCATTGCTTTTTCCCAACTCAGCTATAAAGGGGGAGCAGGAGAACGGCGCACTATAAGTCCCCTTAAAACCTTCTTGTGAATTGGGCACCAGTGTATATTTTTGACCGATGCTTCATTCCTCTCTGTGGGACTACAGGCACTGCTGAAGTTGACCGTCCCGGCAGCCCTATAGAAGGGAATGACATGAGACCATGCACCGTATTAATGGATGCAGCAAATCTTATTGACATATTTGGTCAGGTGTTTCTTGTAACGGTGCGTTTCCACATTCAGGTTTTTGAATGTAGTCCTTGAAGTCAAATCTACGAATGGGATTAAAAAATGGGATAAGTAGTTCATGTCCAATATAGTTTCTCCCGTTGATGACCCATACTTCGTTTTGACTTAAAAAAAACCCTGAACTTGAAATAGTGGGTTAAAAAACCCAAAAAACATCAGCCATAACATTAAAACAGACTTATGACAATAGCCCCTGTCAAGGTACGGCTATATTAGGCAACACTTTAGTTCTTGAAGATGAAGTTAGAAGCAGGAAAAATGGTCCAAGGGCAGACAAGTGGTACCTGGGAATAGGCTCATGGGCACCCAAGGCATAGTGATGTATAGTGATACGTCTCTGATCCATGGAGGTTCTACATCATACAAGAATGAAAGGATTTGCTCCTAACATAGTGTCAGATACCACAGGACACTTTAAGAGTTTTTGGGACACCCTTGATTTGATAGGTCAGGGCTGATTTAGAGACACAAATGGATCTACATTACTAAAAAAAAAAAAAAAAAAGTATGGAATGTATAATTTTACATGGATTACTAATAAAATATGATCTGATTGTTGTCTAATTCACAATTATATTAAAAGACAATCTAACTTTGGACATGAACAATACAGTTGTATGGTATTAGTTAGCATCCACAGTGCAGGGGAAAAAAGTAACTGAATCCATGAATTTAATAGCCTGTAGATGTGACAGTCATGTCCACCAAATGTGTCCTGTAGCTGCAAATATGATTTGCCCAACTTTGAGGAGGAATTTTGGACTGTTCCTCTGTTAACTGTTCTTAAAGGGAGTCTGTCAGCAGTAAATTAGTTGTAAACCTAATCCCATTACACTGCGGAGGGGATTCTACAGTTTCCAAATATGCCTCTGTCATTCAGCTTTGGAGCACCATTTTCATGTAAATCAACATTGTATGTACAGTATATGCAAGTGCTTTAGGTGTGTCTTAGTTTGCCTAGACTTCATCTCAAAAATCTCAGAAAAGTCACTTTCCCTTTCATTTGCATATCAATAAAGTAACAATTTACATGAAAACTGAGCTGCAAGGCTGAAAAACAGAGGCATATTTGGAAACTGTAGAATCATTTCTACAAGGTACTGGGATTAGGATTATAACCAAGTTACTGCTGACAAACTCCTTTTAAGTTCATCAGTATTTCTGGGATGCCTTGTGTGCAGAGCCCTGTTCAGGTCATACAGATCCTTGTCCTTTCTTACCATGTCTCTTGGCTGGATATGTCAATATGTGTATCACAAGTTAGGCCTCGTTCACATTTGCGTTGGTAATCCATTCGGAGGAGTCAGCATGGGGACCCCACCTAAAGGACTACCAAACGCATTGGCAAATGGTGTACAGTGAAAGCACACGGACCTCATAGACTATAATGGAACACGCGGACAGAAAAGTAGTTCACAATCTACTTACCTATCCGCATGACTCGTGCAGAGTCCATATGGAAAGCACAAGGACCCCATTATAGTCTATGGGGTCCTTGTGCTTCAAGAACTTGTTACTATGTTAAACACTTTTCTAGAAGAATTTTGGGTAAACTATGGGTTCTCAGACAAACTTGACATGGGCCCAGGGGTGTAACTACCGTGGTAGCCATGATAGCGGCTGCCACGGGGCCTGGGACATTAGGGGGACCGGTGGCAGATGTTCGCCTTGGGGCCCTGCCATTCCTAGTTACGCCACAGCATGGGCCTCAATTCTTTGTACTACATTTTATTAGTAATCAGTGTAGAAAACCAGGTCATTTCAAATAGTTATTTCACTTTTTCTTGGAACTGTACACCATAGAACTCGGGTGGTGTTAATTAGAGATGAGCGAACACTGTTCGGATCAGCCGTTGCGAACAGCACGCTTCCATAGAAATGAGTGGAAGCACCTGGCACGTACACTTTGCCGGCAGCCGATCGCCGTGCCAGGTGCTTCAATTCATTTCTATGGGAGTGTGCTGTTCGGAACGGCTGATCCGAACAGTGTTCGCTCATCTCTAGTGTCAATGTTATGGCTGGTCATGTACGTTGCTTGTTTTGTGTATTCTTTCCAGTTCTGAGCCCCCGGGGTTCCCAATACTCCTGTAGACTTTATCTAGTATATGGTGACCTTTCCATTAAGTTTCCTCCTGGACGTGTCTGCATATATGGTAAATTCAGATGAAATATCATAAATGCCTCCTAGGAAACCTACTAAATACCAAACTGTACATCTCTATTAAATAACTACAAAGAGGAGTATTACAAAAAATATCTGTATATTAGCCCCATTTTAAGATTATGGCAGTGAAGTCCTAAATAGTGTGCAAACCAAAGGAGGAACAGTAATACAAAGCAATATTAATATCACAGGTATAACCAAACCGTGAGCATGCATAAATCTTCAGTTCAAGCCGAATACAGCGGCACCCTTCTGTAAGAGTCACTGGCGTGTCAGACAGCTGGTATTTTGCAGCAGAGCTATAAACATGGCCACGTATCAGAACCTCTCTGTCAAGAAGAGAAATATCTGTGAAAAAGGGCAAGTGGTTTTCGTAGCACTTGAATGATTTGGTTGTGGAGGGATCAGAATCCGTGGACAGAGATGAATGTTGTAACTGCAGTGTTATAGGTAATGAGCTGCATAGACATTCATAACCCTCTGCTAATCCCACAGGATCCGAAGATGGCATACAAACTGATGCAAAGCACGTTCCCATCGCTAGACACAGCGTGATGTACCCACCGCACAGCGTGATGGTTTCTATATAACAACCTAGGAAAGATAAGCATAAACTTAAAGCTAAACTCTGGTGGGTTCTCTTAGCCTTAACTGTAGACTTGTCAGGTCTTTACTAAGTTATTATGTTAGCAATAGACAAGTGTTATAGAACTACAAGTCTCAATATAGCCTTTTATTCCAGAATCAAGCTGCACATACGCTGATATAACAATCCGATCAGTTATATGCAAGTTGACCATAAAGCAGAGGGAATTAAAGTGACCCTAACCCTTATTTAATTATTATCATTACTAGGTGCCCTCCTTTCCAGCCACCATATGCCCCTTCCAAAATTGGCTTCTTCAGTCCTCTATCATGAAATGTCTTCAGGGATGCCATCTATAATTCACAGACATGTCCTCCTTCACCCCCACTGACACAGAATAAGCCAGCACCAATGACATTGGCAATGTGTACATCTCGCACTTCTTTTTCCCTCAGGCTGGGTTCACACTTCTTGTTGGAAGCTGATTTTGAAGCACTTGCCTTAAAATCATCTCAAAAAACACCCCAAACGGTCCGACACTTCATGGGATGCAGAGTCATCTCCACTGAAGCATAGAGGTGTGATCACAGGCTGATCAACCCCTGGTCAGAGTGTGCAGGCCTCATTGATACTATGGCAGAAAATGCTTTCTTTCCTAAGAGTATTTTTCTAAAAAAGCAATGTGAACACAGCCGCAGGCATTGTGGAAGATGATTGCATGCAGAATCGGTTGCAGAGCTGATGCAGCCTGTGCAGAGCTTGTCAGTGCAGGAGTATCTTCAGCTCTGTACAGGCTGCAACTAGAGGCGTAACTATAGGGAGTACCAAGGTAACAATTGCAACTGGGCCATGGAGCCTACAACATAAGAATTTTATATTCTTATCATATTATAAGAATATTATAGATAGCTCAAGATAAGTAGGGCCCCATTACAGATTTTAGCACTGGGGCCCTGGCATTTGAGTTTACGCTCTGCCTGCAACTCAAAATGATGGTTCCCTTTAACTCTATGTCCATGCAGACAATCCAACCATTGCAAAGATAACAACCTATAACAAGTAGCCTTTCCCTACTTATAATGAACCATATCCAGTCATCAGTTTATTAATAAGCCATAAGAACATGTTAAAAACCATTAAAATATACCAAGAGTAGGAATCAAAAAGAAGGGGTAGAGGGCACAGCAATATCAGGGCAACAATAATTCAATAGTAAACGCATGCAAAAGAAAAAAAATATATAAAAATTACAAAATACTATCATAATAAATATCAATATCATATATTTTACACTAACCAATAGTGCATATATCTGTCTATTGTTATATACCGTGCTGTGGCTAAATATAAGGACACAGAAATGCTGCACCTGGGGTATACAGGGAAAGAAAGTGTATACCCCAGAGTATGCTGTGACCTCTACTTCTAGCCCCAACACGCGTTTCGCCCAGCTTCCTCAGGGGGCTGCATAAACATATATTCGGAAATGTTAGATCTGAACATCAAAGTATCAGACCTACTTTTATCACTGAAATTCCAGGGCTCAAAAACACAAATACTATAATAAAATGACGCAATGCAGATATGGGAAATAGCCTATTTGTCCTTGAAGGGGTTAACCATATAATATTTTATAGTGTGATTCTACGTGTATATACTTTTCAATAAATGATATTAAAACATCTGCTATTTTTTACCTTCCTCCAATTCCCATTGTCTTCAAATGTAGCGTAACCTAATAAAACAGAGGTCAAAGAAAAGGACTTTTCAGCCAGAAATCCGCTCCACAGCCTAATTGTCATTCACTAATGAAAAACATTATAGGGTATAAATTTACTGTAAATCACTGTCACATATGTGCTCTGATAAACATTCTCATTTTCACGAGATTACCATGAATATCCATTAATGCTGTAAATATTAATGATACATTACGCTAACACAATTATATGTCTGAGGTCCGGAGTTCTCCTCAGTGCAGTACAAGATCCAGGTGGAATGATATGAAATATGTTCCGCATCATTAACTGGAGCAGAAACAGTACAAAGCAATCTAAATGACACATACGCAGGTTATTAAGCACTGCATGGTGTTAGTTAAGGCTCCACAATGAGACGAGAACATTCAGTAGATATGGAGAACTAAAAAAAAAATCAGCTTTCTTGTAATCTTGTTAAAACTAGTTTGGTTTTGTGTATTATTGATATGTGTTACAATGTTATACTAAAAAGATGTAATTAATAAAAATATAGAAAAAATATAGAAAAAAATATATATATATACAGATGTAGCAGAGTTAAACCAAACTTCTGCAGCGTGACATCTTATCACCAAAGACATCAAAAACCATAGAAAAAAACTTCACATCTGCATCCGGGTTTCCATTCTGGGATCCAGCTTGGGAGCCCCCCTGATCCGAATAAAAAAGCAGTTACATTAGGAAACCTGCAGACCCCATAGACTATAATGGGGTCCATGTGGTTTCTGCCTGTAAAGGGCGAGAAAGGGCTTTTATCTCCACATTTTTCAGGCAGAGAGGGTAACGGAATTCCCAAATATAGTACAAGCGCTGGTGTGTACCCATCGTCAGTAACTTGTAATTGCTTTTTGTTATGTTCTGTGATAAGATACACCGCAGCAGTTTACCATATTGCTGAAGTTTGGGTGAGGCTACTATCACACCAGTGTTGGCTCTCCGTATCAGGATTGCATTCCATTCTCCGCTTGAAAAATGAGAAAAGCGCTGCATTTTTCACCCTTTTTGGGCGGAAACCATGTAGACCCCAGTATAGTCTATGGGATCTATAGGTTTCGGCAGGTAACCACTTTGTTTTAAGCGGATTAGGTTACGGAAACCTGAATGCAGATGGGAACCTAGCCTTGCTACTTTCACATCTGTATTTTAGATACACCATATATATGGTACAAATACGAAATAAATTTTTTTGACCCACAGTAACCAAAGTTGCAGGGGAAAAAAAATCCTTAAAAGTAGAGACCAAAATAGGAGCTCTTCAATTCAACTTCAAGACATCTCCCTGGCTTACATTATACATCATAGTGTAGCTCCACTTGCAATTTGTGTCTGATCCGTGTGCCGTCCATGTGCCAAGTCTTGCTGCCAGCTATTTATCTGAACTGTCAGGTGGTCCTTGTTTTCATTTGCATGTCACAAGTTGTCCAGCAACTTATATCAATAGTCAGCAGCAACTGCTTTCCCCTGCCCCCTGCCTCCAGCTAATACTTCCATGTGATTTCTTGACTCCCAGTCACATTGACAGAGAGTCACTTCACTGGCTTGTTTTCAATCATATCAGGAGTAACCACAGTGACATAGCTAATGCAGGGACTCTTATGTAACTTTAGGAGTCCCTGCACAAGTTCATTCTGGCACACAGGATCTTTGAGATGAGGCAGGATTCTATCTCATCTCCAGGTCCCCTATGCCAGAATAGAAACCAGAGTTTATTTACCATATAAGATTGAGAAGACTGTGAGTATAAGTTTATTTTTTTATTTTGCGAGGGGACCTGAAAAACAGGAGATTTTTAGGAATCCTGAGTGAGTTAATATGTAAATTGTAATATATTAATATAAAATTATTAGGGCTGGGCAAACCAAATTGCTTAAAACTGGATTCAACCCCAAATTTCCAAAAGTTTCACCCACAAAACACGATTATACTCTGGGGTGTCAGAAAGAAGATAGAAGAAGATGCTAGAGAAAGCTGGAGTCCGCAGATGTGGCCAGGAGAGGTTAAGCAAGGTGTTTTCTATTTTGCCTCACCATGGGCCCCCACTTATTATATTGTGGGTTCTGAGGAGACCCCAGAGTACAATAATAGCACTTCTTATTCTATTCAAGTTTGTTGCAAAATTATCCAAAGGGCTAAACCTCTTGAAAATTTGCAAAACTAAGCTTGTGAATCAGTGGCTTAAATAGGAACGGTAGGGCCCCATGGCAAACTCCCCGACCTCAGACCACAGAGTATAATAATCGGAGATCCAGGAGAGGACACAAACATAAAAAACACCATTACTTACCTTTCCTGGGATCCAGCGCACTCCTGGCTGATGTTGGTCATCTTCAATGATGGAAGAGACATCACTTGAGCTGGGGTTTGCGTTGTGATGCATAAGGACATAAGCTCTATGATTAAAGTTTGTAGTGTTAGAAAATATATTCATGTAAGTCACATCTTTATTCACAAAGGCACGTCACAGCACAGACTTAGAAGTGAAGACGATCTAGAATTGTTAACTCATGTAAACTTGGGAGTGCTAATAGGTTCTCTATAACTCCAATGACTCTCATCAGAGGTTGTTCAGAGAACTTTCCTTTTCTTCTTTACCTGAGCCAGCCCACCATGATAACTTCTCCTTTTGATTGCACAGTTTGCTCCATTGATTTTGTCTGAGGGTATGTTCCCAATGCTACCTGTAGCATTTCATTGAGTAGTTCAGAAGCCGTTCTCTGCATCATCAAACAGACCAAAGAAGTCCCAAACTGACACAGGAAAGATGGCTGCTCAGTCCTTAAGATGGCACAAATGGATGAAGGAGTAAAGAATTCCCATTCCAAGTCTTATGAAATATATGTTTAATTTGCTGAAAATTCTTTTTAATGCAATACTTGCCTGCTCTTCTGGAATGTCCAGGAAATATACTGGATTTCCAAAAATGCAAGGGCAAGCGGCAAAACAGCCCCATTAAAGCAGCTTTGTAAGTTATAAAAAATGTAATGAAAGCAGGGACTGAGCTAAAATAACAAATAAACCTATACCTACCTGCCTGACCCGCTGCTGTTTCCGTGCTCATGGCCTTGCCACTGGGATTTGTTTACAGAGCTGCAACATTGAGGTGTCCGGATACACATTACTAGCTGGTCTCTGGTGGCCCTGCACTAACAAGGGTACGCGTGACACTATATGACATTGGTTCCTATAGAACACAATAGATCTAACTGTATGTTTAACCACTTAATGACAGGCCTGTTCTAGTAACTCTTTCTGGAAAGGTGAGAAAAAATAGCAATACCGTCATTGTCTTTTTACTCTTCTCTGGGTCAATACGATCACATTGATACCAATTTTTTAAAAATTTTATTAATTTTGCAAAACATAAACACCTTATCTAATTAATAATGATTTTTCTATCACTATTTTCTAAAACTCCATCTGTCATTGGAATTGTATGAGGGTTTTTTGGTGGGACCATCTGATGTTTTCATTGGTGCCATTTTGGGAAATATAAGACATTTTGGGATGGGTGGAATTAATGTTTTTTGAATTTTTTAAATAATACTTTATTTTTGTACACAATTTTGTAGTTCCCATAGGGGAAGTAAATTTGCGATTTTGTGATTGTTTGTATAATACATAGCACTACTTGTCATGCAATGTATTATGCGGTCTGTCGCATCCAGGAGCATTGTTAGGCAGTAAGTAACCTAATATAAATTGGCGTGGTTTGCAGATGAACTGGGGTTGACTTTATTGCTAACGTCCAGAGGGCACATAAAACTGCAAGGCCATTTACAATAAGCTATTAGCTCATATTCATGTGTGGAGTGCACAAACTGTGGACTGTTTGGCCACATCTCTGCTGTGCTTCAGTTATGTGGAGGCCAGGACGTGGACCCTGCCCAGAATGCAACTCAAAAGCAGTGAGAAAAACTCCTTGCAGGATGTTCTGGGAGTTGTAGTTCCCCTACAAATGGAGAAGAAAAAGAAGGCTAGTAAATCAATACATCACCAGGACACATACCTATTTGTTTGGCCTGCTCTTTTTCTAGTCTTTATCACTTCTAGAGCCGACACCTGTGGGAAAAGGCTGTTCTGCAGGGTCCTAATGGTCTATGATGTAAGAGCTCAGTGGAGGTCCAATACCCAGGGCCCCTGCTGATCAGCTGTTTCAAGGGACCGTGGTGCTTTTGTGAGTGCTGTAACCCCTTTGCTATTTACATTGCCCAGTATGTTTTATAGTGACCATTCAATGTAATTACAGCCTATAACAACATTGCATGACTACTATAAAACAGACGGCGTATGATAAAAATAGGGAAGGAACCACACAAAGTGTAATATGCTCCCTAAAGTGGCCCCACAAACTATAATAGGCTCCTCATAGTGGCCCCACACAGCATAATAAGCTCCCGAGAGCCCCCACCCCCCAGACAAATATGCTCTGGAAGCTTAAAGGGGCTCTATCATTGGGAAAAGTCATTTTTAACTAATCACATCCTTGCATAGGCTTTAGAAAGGCTATCCCACACCTGCCTTTAGTATGTAGATTGCCTCAGTCCATTTTTATTCATATGCTAATTAGACTGGTGCACGATACATCGTGCACCTTCTTTGCTATTGTTTCCTATGGGAGGCTGCCTGATGATGATGATGACTCAGCTTCCTGTTTGCACACACATAGGAAATAATAGCAGAGACGAGTGCTGCCAGGAACTTCCTGTGCTGGCTGGAAGCTCATTAGCATATGAATTAAAAATGAATTATTCAAAAACCACTGAGGCAATTTACATACTATAGGTAGGTGTGAAATAGCATTTCTAAAGGCTATGCAAGGATGTGATTAGTTAAAAATGACTTTTCCCAGTGATAGAGCCCCTTTAAGCTGTTTTAGGAGAACCCCACAATATTTGGTTCTATGAATATTAGTCAGGTTCGTTTTAATGCTATTATTATTCACTGGAATCTCCTCAAACTCCGGAGTATAATACATGGAGGCAAAAGCTCTTCTACATTCATGTTCCCTAGAACAATATTGGTCACTGTGGATAACAACACTGCAGGGAAGGTGAGCCTAATAACATACATGTGGGCCTTATAGAAGGCGTTTCGAATGGATGGTCGCTTGTGACATAACTAACAGAATAAGCACATACACCTCCCGGAAAAAAATAATCTTAAAAATTCTCAGCACTTCTCAGGGCAAGAAAAAAACTGCTTCAATGTACAAAATAAAGTTTAGCTATGATTGTAAATATCTTACAATAATGATTTACATTCATACTAGATATAATAATGTCTTGTCCATGAGACACGGAGCAATATTCATGATATTGATTATTTTAATGGGGTCAATCCACATAGTAGTGTAAGTTTGGTAAATACCACAGCCTGTAAATGTATATATGTTGCTGGGGTTCTCTGCTAATCTATAACCTTGTTCTTTGTCATTGTTTGTCAGTAGTAAAATACCATTATTATTGATACCTTATCTTACTGTATACGTGGGCCGACAGCCTCATTATACGCCATTGCCAATGTGGGAATCAAAGGCCTCATCAATCATGTGGGGTGCTACAATGTCATAAGGTCGGCACGTCCCATATGATCGCTCTTGCCCAATCACAGGCTTCAGGAGTGACCCCCTGAGGGGCCTGACGTCATCCAGAGGCTGGTCTGAAGAGGATGCCAAGGAACCACCAGAGGCTGCCAGGATGTCCAGGAGAAGTAAGGTAAGATGAGTACAATAGTTGGGTTTTTTATTCACTTCCCTAGGTCTCAACTCTTTCAGGAGTTTCCAGAGTAATGATAACACTTCCATTTTTGCCAAACAAGTTTGTCCCGAAATGAGCAGAAGGCCCAAATCAAACAAATATTTGTCTAAACAAATTATGAGATTCGTCCATCTCTATCTGTAACCTGTAGTGAGATGGTTTGCCAGCTAAGATATATGGATTTGGGCTTAGAGGGGTCCTTTAATGACTATCATCCTATATGTCAATCGATACAGTTTTTTGCACTTCATATCAAATTTCCCACGAAGTTTCATATCCACGTAATACATATTGTCAGTGGCTTAGAAAAAGCTTGAATATCATTAAAACAATATACTTCGATCCTGATGTTACTTATTCCATCCAGAACAGACAAAAAAATATTTTCCTACCTTGGAAATCAGAGCTGTAGTAAAGTCAATACAAAGTTCCCAACTGCTTTATATAAAGGTGCATTAATCAGATAACGTGTAAACAGATAATTCTGGAGACTGTCACTGGAGGATTTGCCGAAATGCTGCGGAACAGGCAGAGATCCAAAGAGTAATAGCAGAATAATTGAAAGTGGTTCCTGCCAAAGAACTAAACCCCCAATAACCATGGGATCTTTAGATACTAAAACATCTGATTTTGTAGAAATGTGCTACCGTAGGTCACGCAGGCGTTACACAGCTGAGAAGTATCTTACATCTATCTTATTCTATATTTATGGATGCTATTCACATTGGGTATCAAAGAGAACTTGTCTCCGGGTCAGATATATTTGACTGAGATGGATGTTGTCTTCTACATAAGCAGTATCGAATATTGCACTTGAATAGGGCTAAGATGCAATACCAGATATCTCCTGTGGATAAGGGTGGTGCTGTTTTTGTAAGGAAGGTTTATAGGGGGTCATCAAATAATATAATTTTAGCTAATGAGAGTATGTAGAGCAGCCAACTACACATGCTCAGTTTTTATTGGAACTTCTATAGAAGTGAATGGAGTGCCAATACGCGCCATTCACTATGGCCACAGAACCAGTGAGAACAAGAAATTGGGGGTTCCCTGCTCTGGAAATGGGTAAAGTTCCAAGGGATGAGCCTGGCATATATCAGAATATATGTCTGCGATGAGAATACCACATTTACATGGAGGCACATATATCTTGTAGTTAAATATTATCATTAACAAGCTGTTTCCGTTTATTCACAGGATAGGTGATAAATGTGTGATCACTTGGGGTCACACTCTTGATCTATCTATCTATCTATCTATCTATCTATCTATCTATCTATCTATCTATCTATCTATCTATCTATCGGTCCCAAGCCGCTATACTGGAGCAATTGAGGAATGGTTACCCATAGTACTGTCCTAATCAAAGTCTGTAAGAGTGAAGGGTGCCCCAATAATCATAGAATCATCACCTATCCCCCATTAATAGGAATAGAGACATACCTTTGCGGCCATAAACTGATGAAGCAATGCAGAGATAATCATCTTTATATGGTTATACAAAACCAGCCTGTAAGTACAGCAGGGGCACACTTTATTTTTCAGTTTAATCCATAGAAAGCCACGTTGCAAGCAGAGTCTAAAATATCAATCATGGCTAAATGGGTGACTTTTAGCAGGGATTCTAAAGGAAAACGGAGCACTTGTGGCTGTCTGTAGACCTGATAGATAAGACAGAGAACCTTTTGCCACCTCCACCAGCTCTTTGTATCCTACAATAGATGCAACTCTACTGATCCGGTGGGAACTGGAATTTTTCCTCTAGCCTTTACTATTTCTGAGCAATGTACAGTTAGTTTTGGAACCCAGTATGCTAATTACTGTCAGGTGGGTGGTCCTGGGCAGAGGAAGACAAACAGGGATCTTCCATCTGACAGTAGAGAATCTAATTAGCATATAGGGTACTGAGAGTAACAGCACTTGGTGCTCAGGAATGGTGTGGGCTAGAGAAACAATCCCAACTGTATGCCTATTAAAGAATATAAAGAGTTGGAGTTGGTGGAATTGGTGAAGGGTCCTCTTTGACACTACAAATTGCCTGGATATGATCCTATATCACTTAGGTATTGCTCAGTAATACGACAGTGAGTGGATCCTATCACTTTTTATTTAATTAAAATTCTGTATGGATCCTAGAGGAGAAACCTCTATATGAAATCAGAGTCGTATCAAGTTATAGCATGGCCCCTATAGACTAACATAACTTTCATAGAACACATAGAACTGTGATAGGATATGGTAATTTGCATATAGCCCTATCTGTATACACCACCTTTGCATTGTAACAACCATGACTTTGCAGTTGATTTGGGACTACAAGTCTCATAGTAACTTGCTGAGAAACGCGCCGTATCTAAAGTTCAGCACTGTTGTTCTAGAAGAAAGACTAACATTTCTCAGAAGTGTAACTCCAAGTAAAGAAAACTAATTTTACATAAGAAAATAGAAGTGGTGAATAGTCCATCCATCCTCCCACTGCATTCTCACACGGTTAATATAAGCCTCCTCTAGCTGAGCCCCTACCAAACCAACAATATCTTCTCAAGTGCCAGACAATATGGTATCCAAAACTCCCAGCTCTACTGTTCTGTGTCTCCATTGCCCACAACATCAATCTTAATTTACAGTCTGTCATTTCTTCAGTGTCTGTTATTTGTACCGTGCTGCAGAAAATGTTGATTCAACAGCAGGCCAGAGGCAAGATGACTGCCAAAGTAAAACAAAAATTAAAAAGGGGGGAGACGAACAAAACTGGAAAGAAAGTCAAAGTTTTGCAATAAAAAAAGATATAGGAAAGCTATTCATCAAAAAGTCCCCGAAGCAAAGTTGATTCTAAGTTGCAAACTTTAGCAGCCAAATCTAATTGCAAAAATATGTTTAAATAGCAGAAAATGTATCCAACTGATAAACCCTGGGATAGCACGCAGATTATTAACCATTGCAGGAACTAATAGGAGATTTACAGGCTACGAGTAAAAAGTTAGGAATCGTACGGTTGGAATCACACATGCAGTTTTTGTAGCAGTTTTTGAGCCTTGGCCAGAACATGATCCAAGACGAAGGATAAATATACAGCAAAGACTGATATCTCTCCCCTTCTTATGTCAAAGACTGTCATGAAAATGTTTATAGTATGTTTGATCAGATCTGTGTCCCCTTGCCTGAGCTCAAATGTGGAAAAAGGGGTTGTTCAGGATCTGAACATTGTTGATACCGATGGCCTATCCACATCATAGGTCATCTGTATCAGATCGATCGAGGTCCGACACTCAAATAAGCTGATATAGCCATTGGAAGCCATGTAATAATTATATGGCCCAAATCAGCCCTATTCAAGTGAATGGGAGCAGGATTGCAGTTTGAGGGGTCACCTCTACAGTGTACAGAGCTCCATATACTGCATACACCACCCGTCTCCGTACGCTGTACCAGTGGCGTCTGTATCTGCAGCCCTGTTCCCATTCACTTGTCTATGGCCTCTGGTGGCCACATCAACTGATGGGTTCAGAGTTCACATGTTGGACCCTGACTAATCTCATACTGGTGACCTATCCTGTAAATAAGTCATCAATATCAAATAGCTACAGACCCTTTAAGGACTTAAATTTTCATCAAACCAACTAAATACAATATTTGACATTCTAGCAAAAGCCTTGACAAATGTGTAACACAACACCAAAGAATATTTACGAGACACACTCACGATCCCTTGGATGAAGAAACTGCCCAGACCTCCGAAAGGTTTCCTCCGACCAGGAAATGATCCTTATAGGAATACTTGGCAAAAAGAAGGAGAATCCAGCAAACTTTCTTCTGGATAAAAACTGATTCTTTTCTTTATTTAAATAAACATATTAAAAATGTGTATATTCCAACGGGATGATTAGATGTGAAACATAGTAGTTAGGGACTGACGTGTTTCGAACTTAATGCTCTTAGTCGTAGTCTGTGACTAAGAACGTTAAGTTCGAAACGCGTCAGTGGTACTATGTGCAGAGACATGTATCTAATCCTCCAAAGTGTGGTATTGTGGGAAGAGGCGCGTATCTAATCCTACAGCATGTGGAACTGTGTGTAGATGTGTGTATCTAATCCTATGGCGTGTACAACTGTGTGCAGACGCACGTATTTAATCCTCTGGAGTGTGGAACTGTGTGTAGACGCACGTATCTAATCCTACAGCATGTGGTACTGTGTGCAGACGTGCTTATCTTATGCTCTGGTGCGTGGAACTGTGTGCAGATGCGCGTATCCAATCCCTCGGCGTGTGGTACTGCGTGCAGACGCTTGTATGTAATCCTTCGGCATGTGGAACTGTGTGCAGATGTACGTATCTAATCCTTCAGTGTATGGAACTGTGTGCAGAAGCACATATTTAATCCTCTGTTGTGTGGGACTGTGTGCAGACGCGTGTATCTAATCCTCTGGCGTGTGATATTGTGTGCTGATCTGTGTATCTAATCCTCTGATACATGTATCTCAGTTTGGATATCAGTGTTGTATTGTGCATGTGGAGTGACCGTGTGTATTGCAGTTGGAATATGAGTGAAAGACTTGCAGGTTTGTATTGGCTAGAGGGGGGGGGTTGGAATGCTGTATCTCAGCAACGGTACATCCGAGTGAGTTGGAGTCTTGTCTTAAACCTTCCAGGATACCTGAAGTATCTCTGTACCAAATTTGGTGAAGATCGGTACAGTCGTTTGGTTTGCAATAGAGTACAGACAGACAGACAGACAGACAGACAGAAATTCATTTTTATAATATCGAGAGAAATAAAAAGTAATATGCTTCAGTGTTGGGAATGTCAGATTTCACACAACACCATGGCACAAGTCATCAATCATGGTGTTAGTTATATATATTAGAGATGGGCGAACTGATTCCTTTAGGAACTAGATTCGACCCAAAATTTCCAAAAGGTTCAGGTTTTCCCAAATGTGAAATTTTTGGGGTTCATCACCCATGAAACACTATTATATTCTTTAGTCTCCTCAGACCTCCAAATATAATAAGTGGTTCATGTGGGGCTCATCGACACTCCAATGCTAAGACCCGTGATGTGAGCTGGAGGCCAGTGAGGCAAGGTGAACTGTTTATTACCCTCACCTCCTCTGGACCACCACTTAGTATATTCTGGGAGAGGAGACCTAGAGTATAATAATAGAACTTCAGGTTTAGTCCTAACAAGTTCAGCCCAACGATCTGGAGTTCTGCACTTCATGAATATACATTGAAACAAATCTCATGAGGTTCGTGTGTGTGTTAAAGTAATCTCTACATGAATGAAGTCAATGATTCCCAACAGGATATTGCCCAGAACATCACACTGCCTCGGTTGGTCTGAATTCTTTCCATAGTGTGTAAGATGGCTGAAGCCTGATGGTTTTTCATCTGAACTATGGACTACCTGTAGGGTCTGTTGCATTTATGATGTTGACCATGCTATATCTTTGAAATATCCTGTAACTGTTGTGCACTCTTGGGCCATTTTGCAGTGGTAAACTAGAAGTGGGGAAAAGTGACATTCATAAATTGCATTCAGAACTGTATAATGGGGCAACAGTATGGAGCAGCCTTCAGACTATGGAACTTTGGATACTCTGACTACAAGTGTCTACTAGTCTGGTCGGGGGTAGTGAGAGTGACCAGTCTATGCTGGCACTGAGAGAGAGAAGGGATACATGGAGACGTGCCGGAAGAGTCTATAGAGACCACTCAGACTAAAGCCAAAGGACACTACAGAGTGGTGTAAACAAGTGAGTACTGATCTGTGAGTGTGTACAAACCATGGCCTAAGTCAAAAATGGAGTTAAGCTGTAAAATATCAAAGGAACACACTGAGAGACTGTGCTGTGACTGAGAGGATGTAGTGGACTGTAAGGGACTGTAGTGGACTGTAGTGGACTGTAGAGGACTGTAGTGGACTGTAGAGGACTGTAGTGGACTGTAGGGGACTGTAGGCCATTTGCTCATTCTTTGTATTATATTTCTTGCTAATGACAAACACCCATTGTGTTAAATTCTACAGAGGATTGTATATTAGAGACTGCGTTCTGTCCTAGAACTCTGTTGTAAGTTGCGTTCTTAACCACCAAGCCATTTGCCTCTGGTAGGATCATCATACTAGTTGCCTGTTTGTGAGTAAATCCTTGTTCAATTTTGACTGTTATATCCAAAGATAATTATATGGTCTGACCCCCTTACAATGATATCCTGGTGCATCACTTCCCCAGGTAAATAACACCCACACATTCCTGACTATCCAGAGGGTGTTAACAAAAACGTGAGATTCATTGGCCCAGGCCAACTATTTTTATGGCTACATGGTCTAGTTCTGATGCTCACATGCCCATTGCTGGTACAGTTAGTGGTGGACAGGGGTCAGTACAACCGGTCTACAGCTGCACAACCCTATACTCAGCAAATTGTGACACATTGTGTGTTCTAACATATTTCCCTTATGGCCAGCATTAACTTTTTCTGCAATTTGGGCTACAGTAGCTCTCCTATGAGTTCAGACCAGACACACTAGCCTTTGCTCCCCACTCACATCAATCCTTTGACCACGTCGTCTAGCCATCATAAATGACCACTGACGGAACCAATGACGGAAGAAAAAGTCATGAATGCAGGACGTTTTCTAATGTTATGGAAGTAAAAAAAAACCTGATAGAAGATCGTGTCCGTCATATTGTTTACATTAGAGTCAATGGGAACGGAAAAAGATGGAGGTGACTCTGTGTCCGTTACTCTGCTATAGTTAATGTCCGTTGCTGTTCTCCTATGACAGATAACAGCAACAGATATTAACAAAAGGTAATGTGAACATAGTCTAACACATCAACTTGAAGAACTTACTCTTATTTAATATATCCCACCCCTTGACAGATAATCAATTGATTTTAATGTTATGGCTGATCGGTGTATATACTATATGCATGTGTATGATCCACTATATATGCACCATGTCTGGATAATTTCCTCTTGATCTATTGTTGCAGTATACCTTTAATTTGCATTGGGATGATTAATGGTGGACTGTGTCTGTATGTAATGCATGTGAAGGGAGCTTTCCATTATCATGACTCCTGGAAAAGTTCCCCTTTAATTACAGTCAATCTCACGATTAATCACACATCAAGTATCAATACAACATCCAGCTATAGTTCTGCGGGCCGGGGTATCATATTCTTCTATGGAATTGAATACCTTCACATGCCGTCCACCTCCCACTCCGGGTATTTGCATGAAATATATTGCATGGTAACACATATTATTCTTATATATCACATTGCAGGTATAGCCATGACAAGGACACACCGCCACAATGTATTGCAACAATAGACAGTAACATTTCCGGTCTTGTGATTTTTAATGTTTTCAAGGCTCATTTTTCACAGATGTAATAAAATAAGAACCAATAAGAGAGCCCTTGCACATAAAATCTCACCTCATGATGTAGCATATTCTAAAATAACTCCGGAGATGTTTATTAGTCCTGGAAGTCATTAACATCTCTATGTACAGTGCCTTCATTGCCCCATACCTGGGAAGTAATCTGCATGATAATGTGGATGCTAATGAGGAGACCATAATATCAATGGGGCGCATGGAAGTGAAGCTCTGGTGGGGTTCACATTTACTTGTATATTATGGGATTGTATGTTAAGCAATTTCCTAATATAATACATTTACTGGATTTGTTGGGATAACAAATGGAAATAGAGGCTCATGCACACTGAGGCTATAGTGCTCCTTTACTGCAGAGGCTCATGTGTAAAGGCTTGCAAATATAGCTTCTCTGAATAGGAATTGTAATGGATTATTACAATTTTTTATGTAGGATTTTATTAGGAAAAAAAAATCTGTTTGCCTTTATGATACTAGACTTATACAGAGGTCCAGCAGATAGCAAATCTATTAGGGCGCCATACAAAATGCATCAATAATACGACCATATGAATGACTGCTAAGAGTATGTTCACATGGCGAAATTTATGCAAGCTGAAAAATTCAGCTTCAGAAAATTGAAGTTGAATTTTTCTACTTGACAAAATTCTGCTCCGGAATTTGCAAATTCCCTACCTGCTAGGGAATTTCTTCCCCCTTTTTACTTCAGGGGAATTTATCAGGCGGAATCTGCCTGCAGATCGAACATGATACTTCTTTTTATTTTTTTTATTACGGCTTGCAGACACTGTCACGAATACATGGGGGCTATAAAAACACAAGCAATTCCAAAAAAATTGTGGTGGGGAGTTCCATCTGGAAATATTTGCACTGCAACTAATCTGTCAAAAACTTACAATGCTATAAAATAGCAAATTGAATTGGATATATTATCTTACTATTGCTCACTGCTGCCATAACACTTCTTCTCTAGTGCCCCGCCGGTCTCTGCTCACCGGGCTCCAGTGATGACGTGCCAACACAACCACTGGGGATAACTCATGGCACATACGGCAAAGGTGAAGGACAAATGCTGAGCGATATGAGTTTCAGTTCACAGTATAGAGGAGCTCTGGAAAAGAGGCTCAGGAGACTTTATAAATGATACAGAATTGTGTAAAAGTTTTAGGCAGTGTGAAAAATTGCTGCAAAGCAACACTGCTTTCAAAAATAGAAGTTTAATTTTGTCAAATTACAAGTTTAAGCGAATGAATAAAAGAGAAATCTAAATCCCATCCATATTTAGTGTGAGGAATCCTGGAAGTGATGATATGGCCCCCACAGAGCCCTTACATGAAGAAACAAGATTATTTATTTCCATTGCTTACCTGTACAGCACCATCATATTCCCCAGCACTTCAGAGATATCAATCACTGTCACAATCTACATTACCTATCAGTAGTGTGTGGAAGGAAACCCATGCAAACACAGGGAGAACATACAAACGCCTTGCAGATGTTGTCCGTTCCAGAATTAACACCCAGGCCTCCAATATTGCAAGACTACAATGCTAACCACTGAGCCAACATGCTCCCTGAAGGATTGGGGCAAGCCTGCACCCACAGAAGATCTGTGCTTAGTTCTCCAAGATGGTGGAACAACCTCCCTGCTGAGCTCCTTCAAAAACTGTCTGCAAGTACTGAGAAGAATTGATGGAAGGTGAAGGGCAAAGCTCACATCAAATATTGATGGTATTTAGATTTGTCTTTAGTTCATTCACTGCATTTGTTAAAGGGGTTATGCGGTTTTTGAGATTGGTGGCCTATCCTCAGTGTAGGCCATCGATATTAGCTCTGTGAGTTTCTGATACCTGACACCCCACAGTACCAAGGTGGCTCCGGAGTGCCACATTGATCACTCACCATACAGAGTGTAGCGGGGGTGTTGATACTGCCGTGCTGCACAATAGACTTCAATGGGAGAGCGCTGCAGTCCCAACACTCATACCAGTGATCTGCGGGAGTCACCAATACAGAAATGTATGTCCTCCTGTATAAAATACAGCGAATATGGAAAATCACATTTTTAGACCTGCTGCAGTCTAGTGAAACCTGAAACGGCCATAGTTGCTATCACCGTGGTGCTTTTACACTTGATATCCAAAATAATATTATTCATTAGATTTTTTTTATGTTCTCCGTCTATAAGAAAAAAAATAAATAATAAACTTCATGGCGAATAAGAAAAATGCCTCGAAACCTTGCCGGTGTCTACCTATCGTAAGCCCGCAATGCAGTATAGCGAAAGTTGAGGATTTGATAAATCACGAAGAGAGAAGGTGAAAACTTTCACAACTGGTGTTTAAGAGGAAATATTCATAAAGGATTTCTCAGATTTATTAAAGGTGTCTCCTTTTCACAAACTGATTACTGTGTAAATCTCCAAATTAACCAATTTCCCAGAAACGTGCATGTGAAAATCAATAAACACCAATATTAATGATTCCTAAGAAGGACTGTTAAAGCTGATATACACCCGCCGTCTCGGAGAAATGACTCCGCTATCTATAATACACATTTTATATCTTTTTGCGAGTTCCACCTTTTGTCTCCAACAAAGTCATTATACGGAACAATCAGGAGACGCCGCATGTGGTAAATGCTAAGTCATTCCACTTTAGTGCCGCTATATTGGTTAGAAGTTAACAACCTGCCTCGTACTAGTGACGGACTCATTTAGACGTCAATAAAATGGCACATCTGTTTTAGAGCCTTTGGTGATCGGAGGGCCCTAAATGTGGCATCTTGTTAACTTCCAGCAGTGGTCCGTAACTCGCTCACTAAGCGGCGTGTAAAGTGTTAAATCCACGCGTCACGAGAAATTATTGAGCGAGATAGAAGAGTGACGGGAATTTAATGGCGCACTGAAGGCAGAACGTGTACGGTGAGGCGGATTTATTAAACTGGCCCTAGCAACTAATCAGAGTGCAGCTTTCATTTTTCAAGAGCACTGTAATAAAAGTAAGCAGAACTGTGATTGGTTGTTACGGGACAGTTTGTCTTTCAAAGGGGTTTTCTCACAAAGAGAAAACTGTAGGGCCGTCCTCACGCTACAGGTTCAGCCTGAGCACAGCGAGCGTGACTGTGGGCAGGACTGATAGTGGACAGCGGTCCCATTGACATGAAGGAACTGCCGGAGACTGCGGAAGCACGCAGCTATCTCTAGCGATCCCATTGAAGTAAACAAGGGTTGCCTTCCCACCAGGTTAAATGTACAGCGGGAGAAAAGTTCTGCAGTTTTTGCTTTGTGAGATAACCCCATTAAAATAAAAATAAAAACTGCCCCATAGCAACCAGTCACTTAGCATATGGTCTGACTGAACGTGGCCAGGAATGGTGGTGGACAGACTCCCATTCACTTCAATGGGTGCACCATTGATAGCCGAGTGCTTCAGCTGTCTCTGGTCGTCCTAGAGCTGACAAGTATAATATTAAAGGAATACCTCATCGCGGAAAACATTTTCATAGGGCCTATGTATAAAGAAGTGAGAGACCTCCCTCTATCACTGGGAGTCGGAATTTAAGCTGCTCCACCAATCTAAAGTATGATGGGGCTGTTCAGTTGAATGGGACATAGCTGCACATGCAACACCTTAGTATGATGGTAGATATTGTTCCTGGTGGGATTCGAACCCAGGACTCCAGCACTGCAACGCTGCAGTGCTGACCACTGAGCCACCATGTTGCCCCTAGTCCTGATTTCATGTACTGTCCCACTATCCCAGGCAGCGGGAACTAAGTCTCTGCATCAACCCCCTATACTGCTAACAGCTTGGAAGCAGGCAAAGGCATGAGGTGATTTCAATGGGTTTCGTTTAGCGCGCTTGACACATTGAAATCAATAGGAGGCTTTTTAACCCATTGATTTCAATGCGCTAAACGGAACCCATTGAAATCAGTGTTGCGTTACATTGTGTGAATGCCCCCTTATATTGTGAGGATCACAATAAGGGTTACATTATAGCAGGGGCAGGGAACCTTGGCTCTCCAGCTGTTGCAAAACTACAACTCCCAGCATGCATACTTGCTCTGCTGTTCTTTGAACTCCCATGGAAGTGAATGGAGCATGATGGGAGTTGTAGTTTCACAGCCCCTAGCCCTGCATTATAGTGTAGGGGTTCACAATAATGGGGCAATATTGTGTGAGAGTCACAATTAGAGGGCATTATACTCTGAAGGTCACAATGTATACAGTATATTGTGAGGGGGACACAAGGGGCATGATACTGCGTCAAGGCAACTAAAGAGGTATTACATTTTGCAAAGGCACAAAACGACATGAACAAGCTTAAAGGGGACACAAGTGGGGTTGGGGCTGTGGCTTATGATACCTAATTTTGTCATTGCACACTGGACATTCTGGAGGTTTTGTCCTTTTTCAGTCCTTTGAAGGTGGAAGGTATGGAACATGGAGGAGGAAGCAGCGCTTGCCCACACATCGTAGACCCTTCCAGCACTTGACAACAGTCAGACCCCACTGATAAAATGGGCCATCAGTTTTAAAGAACTGGAAAAACCCCTTTAACTTTGGAGGGGAATTGTACTAAATGCACTGTTATATATGAATGAATGGAATGTATTGTACTCCGTCAGCAGTCATATTAGGCTGGGGAATGACTGCTAGTAAATGTATATTCTCCAAGTGAACATATCTTGGTGCTTTAGTACTATATTTCTTTAGTCTACACTGGCAACAATCCTAGTCCTGGAATCAATCAGCCGAATAGAGGAAACGCAGGAAAGTAAAAATCAATGTAATCTGCAAATGTTACTAGATATGTAATTGTATTGAATGATACATTTCTTCTTACCGACTTTAGTCTACAAATGATGCAAAGCCCATGAGTTATACATTTTCTGCCAGTAAGGAACGTAGGGGCCAATGTTAGGAATCGGATTCTTAGTGGCAGCTGTTTATTGAAGCTTCGGGTTGCACCACACATATGGTAACAGTGTTAGTCATGTACCCCATGCCGAGGCAACTTCAATGAATCCCATCATGTAAAAACAGGTCTTTTTATCTTGCCAATTCCTGTCCCTTCGATACAAGGGTAGACGCAGAACCAGAGCATGTATTACAAAAAGAGTCTCCAGTAAATACCAGACTTGCACGACCCAGCTTGACTTTGGCGTATTTACTGTATTTTTTAAATAATGGTTTACTTTGCCAAGTATAGAGACCCCAATTTTTTTTTAATCATTGCCCTTTATTCCAAAACATTCTTCTTCGCTCCAGTACCCCAGTCCAATGTAAATATCCCACAGGCTTCTGGGTGGCACTTACCCCTCCCGCTCAGGCAATTATTCATATACTTGTCACTAGGTTTGTTGTAGCTGCCAAATTAACTTCTTGATCTGTGAAATGTTTGGCATGAAGTCCAAATGTGAAATACTGTAATAGGGTAATGAAGAAATTTCACGTATATCTGAGAGATTCATATAACCCCTTCCTGCAAGTTGACGGACATGTATGTCATAAGTAGGAGGAAATTCCTGGTGGATGACATTAATTTGGTCACATAGGGATAGAAATTGTGCCCGTGTAATTGTCAATTTCAGGATTGACAGTAATAAAAAATATACATAAAAATAGTAGGTTTCATCACACTGATACAACCCATACAATAAAGTAATAATGTCTATTTAAGTAAAAGGAGAATTTTATGAACTAATATTTAGAAACAATTCAGATTGTTGTTACATGAGCTTATATATAGCCAAAAATTACAAAAAAATTACTACTTGCCCCACAATAACAGATGGCCTCAACCAATCACATATTTTGGCTTTCTCCATTATAATTTGTGGGCAGACCGGCCAGACATATTAGATAGGTGTCAGCTATGTCTTCTGATCTCGCTGCCCGTATACATGCATGCTCAGATCAGATGGCATCCATATCTTCTTAGCAGTAAAATGGGAATAAAAATTGCTGCTAGAAACCAGTGAGAATAAAAGGGTAAGGGTTCACGTCTGTGTTTGGATTCTGTCCGGGGGAGTCCGCATGGGGAAGCCCCTTAACGGAATACCGAACACAATTGCAAGTGCTGTGCAGTAACAGCACATGGACCCCATACACTATAATGGGGTCTGTGTGCTTACCGCCAGATCTCCACAGGGATCATACGGACAGGAAAATAGTTCACAATTTACTTACCTGCCTGCATGATTCGTGCGGGCAGCGCACGGCCAGCACATGGACCCCATTATAGTCTATGGGGTCCATGTGCTCTCACTGCACACCGCTTGCAGTTGCGTTTGGTATTCCCCATGCAGACTCCCCCGAACAGAATATCGAACGCAGATGTGAACGAAGGGTAAAAGGCACATTGAAATCCAATTTCTAGGGAAAACTTGGGACACTGCAATATACAGTAGGGAGTTTGTTTGACCTTCTGAAATCTTTAAACTGCGCATGAGGGAAACATTAGGGCCATTATACAGAGTGTGGGGCAAAAGGCAACCATTATAGATTATACTGTATATGGTGCAAAATCGGGGCATTATAATGTATATGAGCAAAGGGAGGCTATTTTACTGCGTGTGAGGGTAGAGGGGAGTTATTTTATTATGTGAGAGGGGAAGGGGGCTATTTTATTGGACAAATGGAGATCATTATACTGATTGGGGATCACAAAGAGGCCCGCGGACCTCCGCCTGAAGACACTCCCTCCTGACTAGGCCCATTCATTTGGGCCTTATCCAGAGCGGAGTGCTGCGACTACCCGTTTTTTGGTCTGGAATCTGAGGCGACCACCGTGTCAAAAAACCCCGCCTAAACTCAGCCTTAAAGCCAAAGGATGTCGGTTATTGGTGCAGGTCACACCCGCAGTCTTCCACTGCAATGCAAAAGTTGAAAGTTATGAAAGACCTACAGCAGCTCCAATAGGGTTGGAAACTACCAATAGCAGACGTCATTTGCGTCGGCAGCTTCTGCAGGATAACACTAGGGCCTCATGAGTTGTGCTGCAATGGGGTCCACTGAAGCGCTGTCCTCCAAGCCTGGAGCTGATCCTGTGGAGCACAGACAGTTATTTACAGCAATTTACAAAACAATTTCATATACAACTTTCCATCTAAAATCCACGGTCTGATATTCTTTTCATTGACAAAGTTTTGTCTCTTTTCCTTCCATGCGGCAGTGAATACCTACCATTCCCCAGCCCTGAATACATGGCAGGCACTTCTCCAACTGCAGAGAATTTAATAGGGGCAAATTTAAATAAACAGAGACTTTTCTCAGCTCATTGCTCACTAACTTACTGCACCGCACTGACAGCTCCGGCTTCTTAATTTGTCTGTTTCTTTTTAATTGACCAGATTAATTATTTCCACCTTGCCATTTGTCAGGGAGGTCACTGCTCCTTCTCACTGCGTTAATAAACTAATTCAGTTATTGTTCTTGTAATTAAGGATGTGAGTTACAGGTCACAGTTTTAAATTGGTTTGGTGTACGATAAATTCACTTTTTATTAAGCAGGAAAAGCCTGGCATCGCTTCATATATTCAAAATTGGGTTTTAAAGGGACACTAAATCTAAAATATACACATAAAGAAATGGAAAAGTTTGAGCTGGGAGGGAGCTTGCTGCATTAGAAACCTGCTGCAACTGTTCTGTGTACAGGGAGAGACCGTGCATGTGTCTGGTGGCGCCATACAAAAAAACCTATAAGCTGATTCCTTAGAAATACTGGTTTTTACCGGTATGCAAATGAGTTCTCTCGCTGCCAGAGAAGCATCTCCAGCGTCGCCTCCTTCTTCGTCCGCAGAGTCATCTTCAATGTCTTCTTCTGACGCAGGCTCGTAACTTCTAGGCCTCGGGCCTTGAGCAGAGCAGACTGCACAGGCACACAGGCCACAGGAAAATGGCCGCTAACAATACTGTGCAAGCGGCCACTTTCCCATGGCCTTTACGCCTGCACAGTCTGCTCTGCCAGAAGTTATGAGCCTGCACCGGAAGAGGACATTGAAGATGACGCTGCGGATGCAGAAGGAGGCGGCGCTGGAGACGCTTCTCTGGCATCGGTGGGGATGCCCCCATTGCTGTTTGAGAACTGGGGCCCTCCCCCATCGCTGCGAGAGAACTCATTTGCATACCGGTAAAAACTGGTATTTCTAAGTAACGGCGCAGCGGAGACCACGTCTAAAGGTAAGAGACCAATAGGGTATTCCGACGTCTTATCCACAAAAAAAAAAAAGGTTTTAATGGTAGAATCCCTTTAATATAGTCTCCAAACCTCGATCTTATTTCAGAAATTCTACAGAATATCAATAATCCATTAAACATTTCAAAAAGATTTTTTTTATTAAAAAAAAAATATATATATCATTCTTCTCTACATACACTCTATAGCCACAATGACAACAAGCCATAATGCTGGGTGAATAATGCCTGACGTTAGGTTCACAATAGATTTCGGCTCTGTTATGTTTGTTCGCATGGTGTCTGCCAGGTTTCTGCTGGCTTCAGTATGAAGTCCTTCGGAGACTCCAACACAGATGTGAACCTAGCACCCCCAAAAATGTCTAAACCTGCGCCTGATTATACGGCATTATACGGCAGTCTCCTTCTAGGCTTGAATCAGGGCATTAGTGAGTCTGTGGTGCTACTTGGTGTTGTCAAATGCACCAATTCCTAAAGTCCCAGTAGTTCTCAATTGAATCCAGGTCTGGGGAACATGAGGGCCAGCTAATGGGATCAATACGTTTGTCATGCATGAACTGCCTACACAGAGGCATAACTTGAAGCCCCTGAGTGCCAGTGCGAAGTATGTAATGGGGCCCCCACTTACCATATGCTGTCTATAATACTGGTATCTTATGCTGTAGACAGGCCTTTTGGCCCTTGATGGATTACTACCTCTGAACCTCCTATAGTGACACCCCTAAGGCTACCTAAGGCTAGACATTATCCTTGCTGAGGAATTACCCAGGACCCACTTCACTAGTGCAAGGTCTGACAGTGACTCTGGGGAGATCATCCTGGTACCTAATAACAGTTAGGTGCTATTGGTTATTATTATTATTAGGATTATTATTATTTATTTATAGAGCACCATTAATTCCACGGTGCTGAGCATTATTATATTAATTCCATGGTACTGTTCCTTATTATATTAATTCCATGGTGCTTTACATTATTATATTAATTCCACGGTGCTTTAGATTATTATATTAATTCCACGGTGCTTTACATTTGGGGGTTACATACAATACACAAAATATCCAACCAAATATAATATTAACAATCACCGACTGGCACAGTGGGATAGAGGGCCCTGCCCGCGAGGGCTTACAATCTATGAGGGAAGAGGGATAGAGACAGAAGGAGAGGGGGAGACTGTACAGATGGTGGTGCGGTGATAGTGTTATTGGAGGTTCTAGGCCTTCCTGAATAGGTGAGTCTTCAGGGCCTTCTTGAAGCCTGTGACGGTGGGGGTCAGTCTTATGTGTCGTGGTAAGGAGTTCCAGACTATGGGGGATGCACGGGAGAAATCTGGGAGACGGTCGTGTGGAGTGCAGCTATTTTGTGAAGGTTTGTGTGACCCACTAGACCATAACTCACCCACAATCCAACCACTGATGCTGGATGTTGTAGAGAGGACAACCAAGGCATCTTCAGAGATTTTCATGTTTCTCACATGTGATTAGTGTGAACTGGCTTTTATCTGTGAAGAGAACGGGGTGCCAATGGTGGAGCTACCAAATCTGATATTCTCTGGCAAATTCTGCACATTGGTGGGTTGTCAGTACAAGTGCCATTAGAGAATGTCAGGCCACAATGCCACCCTGTTGTAGTATGTTTCTGACAGTTTGGTCAGAATTACTAACACCTTTTTATAGGGCTCTGGAAGTTCTCCTTCTGTTCTTATAAAGGAGCAGTTCAGTTGATGCCCTTTATCAGCTCTGTCTGGCTTTCCTTGTGTCCACATGTCCTGATATTTGTTCCAAGCTCTTAAGGCTGCTGGGAGACAGAGCAAATTGTCTTGCAACTGCAAATCTAGATGTGCCAACCCAAAAGAGACAATACTGTCCTTTGTATAGCTGAAGAAGAAACCAGCTTCCGGTTTCCACCTAAAATCTGCTTCCCATTCATTTCAATCAGAGGAAGACTCAGATTTTTTCCTCTAGATCAGGGGTCAGGAACCTTTGGCTCTCCAGCTGCTGTGAAACTACAACTCCCAACATGCTCCATTCACTTCCATGGGAGTTCCAAGAACAGCAGAGCGAGTATGCATGCTGGGAGTTGTAGTATTGCAACAGCTGGAGAGCCGTATGTTCCCAACCCCTGATCTAGCTGATCTTTTCAATATTCAGGCTAAAGCTCCATGTAACGGGCTGCAGCAAAAAAGAGCTGCGGGAAGAACCATGACGGGAAGGTATTGTGGCTTTTCACAGAAAGTCCACAGGCTTCCTCTGCAGACTTTCTGCTTCCATTATACCTATAGGGAAACCGCCAGGGTTTTTGTAGGTATAATTGACATGCTGCAATTTACAAAACCGCAGTGGTTTTGGAAATCGCGTGTCTGCTGTGCATATTTTCGGAATGTGTCTGTAAAAGATCATGGGTTTTTTTGCGGTATTTCCACCATGGCCAAAACGTAGCACTTACGCCTTGTGGTCACCTAATGACTCCCATTGAAGTGAATGGGAAGCAGAAAAATTCTGAATTGGCAAGCTTTGTGTCAGATTCGGTGGCAGAATTTGGTCAAGCTGAAAAATTCATCTTCAAAAACCTGAAGCTGAATTTTAAAGCTTGCCCAAATTCCCCATGTGTGAACATACCCTTATACTTCCTACCTGGAAAGATTGATATCCCTGAAGTTGACTTCACTTGGGGTTATACTGTTACTGTATATTATATTATATTATATTATATATATTATATATGGGGTTATACTGTGATACTTAAATGCACCTTTATTTTTCAGAAGTAAATATATAAAGCTAGTAAAGATAAAACAATATATTATGTAATAACAACAATAATAAGACTAATAATAATGATACAATTATTATAATGTAACATTGTAATACTAGTACTATAGCAAAAAGCAACAAAATCTAAAGCAGCCCTTCTTGTACAATGTGTATATTGACAACAGTGTGTTCCTCGGCTCACTTTGGGGGATGCCATCCATATCAACCTGATATTACAATATAATAGAAGAACTATAATATAATAAAATTGGAATATAATTCAGATAGGTATTTCCCATTATCTCCAGGTGCACAAGTCCTCAAGGATTTGACCAACACAATCCACGGTTACAGCTGAACACATATTTTTCCTTATTACCAGCCAACAGGGAACCCTATAGCTTGTGAGGCAACCTGGATGTGATTAGTATGGACTACTTGACAGATCCATGTGAATTAGGGATATTGAATCTACCTACAGATTGCTGAAAAACTAATATTATTCTGTATATGAACATGCTGTGGACGTCCATGGACATGTTTTATATCTATTGTCACCCTTACATGTAATGAAATGAGTAAGACTCCTTTACCCTGTACGAAGGATGAAATATAGCAATAACAATCTTATATTTGCTTTAAACCTTCTGGAATGTTCTTTTAAGATATGATTAGATTTCATTTTCTTTGTATTATACTCTCTTATAGTTGCATAAAACCATGTGGTCTCTATGAGCTGCTATGGAGAGATTCTTGGTGGTCGGCTGAATCATTCTCAGAGCATTGCTGAAAAAAGTTACAAAAAAATTCAAGTTTTATGCAGTAAGCTTGGATGGAAATGGAATATATTGGCATGGGAAGCGATCTGGAAGATAAATGGAGAACGGCCTTATTGGATGTACTTACGGAACGATTATGTGATGAGAGAAGGTTGGCATGGAAAGTTATTCTGGTCATCACATAGCATCACTTAGGTTCACCTTAGCATGTGGATTTCCGTCTTTGAGTCCGCTTGGGGACCTGAACAATGGAAACACTATTGCAGTGATCAAAAGTTTTCTGTGTACACCCTGATACAAGGAGAGCTGTCAATCTGTCAGCAGGACTCTCACTGGCTCTCCTAGGAGTCCTATCAGGACTTACTCTGCACTTTACTGACAAATCCTGCTCTAAATCATATAAACATATATCAAGGAGGTAAAATTATCTCCTATCATATTTTGCTCTTAAATAAGCAGCAATAATAACCTGATGGGTTTGCTTCAATATACTGTGCATGTATAAAAAAGGTAATAAATTAGAAATCCTGCTCTAAATCATACAAACATATATCATTCAGCCTCTTTATATCATATCCTGCTCTCAGATGGGGCAATATAACTCACCTGCTCGAAAGAAGATGAAGTCTGTTTAGTGCAGTATAAAGAAAGCTCATGTGCACCCCCTAGTGGTGACTAAAATAAGCAAGAATTTAATTTAAAGGGGTTCTCCCATCTCAGTCCTCCAGCCAGGCTGCATGTCATGCCTCAAATTCTGCCTCCATACAATGGTGGTCTATGCAGAGAGCTATAGCATTTTTTTTACTTTAGCGTTTCTTTCCGTTAGGCGAAAAAAAGAAGTGACATGACCTTTCTTCAGGCGCTTTCCGCCTGAAGAAAGCAATAGAAGTGAATGGGATGCGAAAATTGAGCGTTTTTTCTCTGCGCGTTTTTTCGCATAAAAATGTGTCACTTTTTTTGCAAAAAACTGCGCGGAAAAAAACGCGATGCATTTTTTGCGGCTGATTCTCTTTACAGGAGGGAAAAATCGCCTGTCATTTTTGGAAGCGGTTTTAACAAAACCCGCTCCACAAAAAGCGCGGCAAGGTCCAAAAAACGCTTCCTAATTAGGAAGCGTTTTTTTCCGGGACCAAAATAAGCCACACGTAATTTACGTGTGAACTAGCCCTTACTAAGCTGTATGGCCGTAGTATATATTATTTTTATTTATCTATATACAGATGTACGTACATCCACCAAGTCTGAACTTAGGATTTCTGAGAATCAAATATCTGTAAAGATCCACAAAACAATCCAATTGACCCTTATACATATTAAATTCTATGATGGTGTTCTATGCGGTAAAACCATAACAACATAAGCAATGGTGTCACTCCAGGAGTTTTGTGGTTCTACCTTATGTGTCCTGTAAAGTCGCCGCACGATCGTAAAAGCCTGTACACAAATCACATTACCTGAAACATTTTGATGACAGGACATTAAATTATACCCCTGATTGAGGAACATTGCTTTATACTAAAGATTTATTAACTTTGCTATTTATCACGGCAGCGTCCTTGATATGATGTATGGAGACTTGGGGTTGAACAGATTAATTGCCTCTTTTCATTAGCATCCTTAAAGACTTCCTATGAACTATTTGTGATGCAATCTGCAAAGATTCACTTTTCATGGGGATTTGGCGGACGTGGAACCAACAGAATATTGGTAGCGGAGAGGTCATTCATTATAAGTGCAGACATCCTGAACATACAACATAATATGGGGAAGAATTTTTACTCTTCAGAATGTTTAATCAGGAAATTATGCTAAGGCCTCATGCAGACTACTATATTATGGATGTGTGTTGTACTCATCAGTAGTACGGTGCCTCTAGGTCCTTTGTGTTTAATGGTTAAAGGGTTATTTTGGTAACTACAAGTTCTTTCCTATCCATAAGACTGGTGATAACTGATTGGTGGGGGTTCTAACAATGGTACCCTCTCCAAACATGAAACCGGGGGTCCTAGGTGTCCCATATGAATGGAGTGGATAGTGTTGCATGTGCACTACTACTCTTGTCAATTCTGAGGTATATGGCCAAGTACCCTACCTGATTTAGAGATGAATTGAGCAGGTTACATATGTCACCTGCCTCTCCATTCATATGGGACACATGGGGCTTTTTTTTATCAAAAGAGTTCTCATATAGATAATAGATAACTTGTAATGACACAAAACACATCATAACATTGATAACATATGATTGGGTCCAGTGTTTGATTTCTAACCTTTGGCACCTATTCTAATCAGCCCAATAAAGGGGCTGCATTATCACTCCCCCTGAGTTATATTCTGGGGTCTGAAGAGACATTAAAGTATAATAATGTACGTGTCACTTTGATATAACTTTGGCTGTGTTTGCCAAAGAGAGCTAGAAATTGGATAGATAGATGATAGATAGATATGATATAGATAGATGATAGATAAATAGAGAGAGATAGATAGATAGATAGATAGATAGATACAGTAGATAGATAGATAGATAGATAGATAGATAGATAGATAGATAGATAGATTCCTAGGAGTCCTGATGGTATTCTACACTATGTTTTATAGATAGGTTCCTAGGAGCCCTGACAGTGTTATACACTATGTTTTGTAGATAGGTTCCTAGGAGCCCTGACAGTGTTCTACACTATGTTTTATAGATAGGATCCTAGGAGCCCTGACAGTGTTATACACTATGTTTTGTAGATAGGTTCCTAGGAGCCCTGACAGTGTACTACACTATGTTTTATAGAGAGGTTCCTAGGAGCCCTGACAGTGTTATACACTATGTTTTATAGATAGGTTCCTAGGAGCCCTGACAGTGTTCTACACTATGTTTTATAGATAGGTTCCTAGGAGCCCTGACAGTGTTCTACACTATGTTTTATAGATAGGTTCCTAGGAGCCCTGACAGTGTTCTACACTATGTTTTATAGATAGGTTCCTAGGAGCCCTGACAGTGTTCTACACTATGTTTTATAGATGGGTTCCTAGGAGCCCTGACAGTGTTATACACTATGTTTTATAGATGGGTTCCTAGGAGCCCTGACAGTGTTATACACTATGTTTTATAGATAGATTCCTAGGAGCCCTGACAGTGTTATGCACTATATTTTATTAATTTAAAGTATGGTTCATACCGAACGTGTTCATCCCAGAAGGAACCAGGGACCCTAGCCTCTGAACCTCAACACAAAATGAATTTTGAGGGGTTGGCCCATCTCTAGTCATCAGTGCTCTAGTCTTAGAGAAGCCCTATATGGCCTTATGTACCAAGCAGAACAGAATGCAGAAGGCAAGTACAGAGCCTTGGGGATGGTATTTGTTGCCCTATCATATTTTGACAAGTGAATTATTCTTTAGAAATACGTCTTTGGAAATGGAGAATACCTTCATAATATGGCTTGTTATACAGAATGAACCTTCCTTGCATAGTGTGAATTTGGCACAGTAGGCATTATCCTCCTCTTCGAGTGTCCTATGATATCTTAGTGCAACACATACATTAGGTAAAAGTATTAATAATGACAGCATCATTTGTAATGTCATACATAAGTTTTCTTTACATAAGAAACAATGAGGCCTGGGCTCCTCTGCAGGACCTTGCTGCACTTGTATCACAGTGTTGGATTACCTTTAAGAAAGCAATTGATGGACTCTCCTGTCTTGAAGTTCTATTAAGACGTCTGAAAAGAGTTTGGTGGCAAAGCCTAAAACAAATGAGACCGTGCTGGCCACTTATCAAGACATGACAGTCCTACCTGGCCAGTAACACGGTGCATGGCAGCTGGATTTATTACAGAACATATACTATAACTTAAGCTCTAGTAAATAGAAGTACTGTACTTGTCAAGAGGGAAAAATGACAACCTAGTCTGATATCAGAAGTTACAGTAAATGATCCGGATAATTCAGATGACTTGATTACACTACAGTGAAGTTACGCTTTTGGAGCCACTTATTGGACTTATTGGTGGTATCAGAAAAATTAGACTCTATATACATGTATGTAAATAATATCTGCTAGCCCCGATACCATTTTTTTTTTGTTACTGTATACTTGACCATACCACAGTACTATTGCAGTATGGGAAGCCTATAGAGCTTATGCTAGGTTCTCACATGCATCAGGGCTTCCGTTCTTCAGGTCCGCTTGGTGAAGCAATTTCCCATGGAAACCCACAGACCCAATATACTATAAATGGTCTACCAGATTTCCGCCTGGATTCCACCAGAAAAATGTGGTGAGAAAAGTCCTTCAAGAAAGACTTCCTCTCCACATTGTTCAAGTGGAATGGTGGAGGGAATCCCCGATCGGTCACCCAATGTAGGTGCGATCATAGCCTTAGATAGCCCAGGAGAGGTGATAAAACATAACAAGAAGTCTTACTCATGTTTCCTGGGCACCACTGTAGTCCATCGGAATGTTCTTCGAGTCTCTTCCGGCCTCCTGATAGACATCAGCGTCTATCAGTGACTACTGATTGGGCCTCAGCAATCATATGGAGTGTGCCAATGTGATGATGCTTAGACTCAAGCCAAAGGAGATGTTTACTCACCTCCGCTAATATATAATAGTGGTTCATAGATGGTGACCCCTAAAAATTTTGGAAAAATTGATAATGAGCCCAGGACATTACAAACTGGTTTCCACATCCTTAATGATGACACATTGTCTTTAGAAGTACCTTTTTGGTTGACCATATAGAGATCTAGCATCTCTATAGACACAACATATTGTTATTACTGGTAACTCTTCACGTCCCACATCGCAACCTAAAAAGCTCTTAAATGATGGCCATCAATCAGTGGTTGTCCAAGTGGCAATGAGTCAGGCGAGGCGAAGATAGTCCCCCATCATGTGTAGTTAGCTCCACGTAAACGGCTTGTATTTATCACCCTGTATTTGTACAGGTGCCGTGTGTTTGCCCTGCACATGTTCTGCGGGTAACCAGCTTATGCCGAACACAAACATCTGACTCTGCGCGGCCTTTGTATAGCGCAATAAATATTACCTTATGAGCAGTGGTAATGTATATATAATGTGTGTACAAGAGAAAACAAACAGCACATATTATGGGAGGAACAAGGTCAATTAACATGTGCGTCTTAATTGCTTACGTCTGCTTGCCTATTAATTAACAAATGTTTTTGAATATTTTTCTAATTGTCTCATAGTGTTGGATTTGCATCGCTCATGTGACTATTAGAAAAATCAAGTGGAAAAATATAAGTATTTTAGACTGTGTGAATTTAGGAAACGCTAAAACAGGAATATTTGACATCATACATGAGATATACGAAGATATTTACATGGTCCATAGTATTTAACTTTGATAACCAGATTAACCCATTAAGAACATAGGGAAGTTTGTATGTCATTGCTTGTAAACTTTTTTCATTTTTTTCTTTCTCCAACTCTCCAAAATTCATAACTTTTTATTTTCTATCAACATAGCTAAGTAAGGGCTTATTCTTTGTGTGTCGAGTTATATTTTTATTTGGGGAACATATAATAATAATAGAAACATTATTTATATAGCGCCAGATCTGCCCGGCAGGTCATTACGATTATGCCGATACCATATTTGTATTGATTTTATTACGTTTTACCACTTTTACAAATAAAAACATCACTTTCTGAAAATGAGCGATTTTCCTTTGGTCACCACATTCTAACACCTAAAACGTTTTTATGGAATTGTGGATGGAGATATGTCAGGGCCAGTGGTGTAACTAAAGTCTTGTGGGCCCCGGTGCAATCTTTTGTCCGGGGCCCCCGACCTCATCCCTACAGTGAATTCTTGACAGTGATGGTAATGGGAGCTAAGGAGTTTAATCCACCTTAGTGTGGTTAGGGGTAATCTGTGGGTCTCCTTGGTTTATGGGCCAGATGGAAGCTGCAATCTCAATACTGATGCCAGTGCTTATGGGCCCCTAAGGCTCCTGGGCCCTGGTGCGACTGCAACCACTGCACCCCCCCCCCCTGCATGTCTGACTTTGTGTCCGGCTAAAAAAAAACACTGGACACTGGTGGTCACCTTTACAAACCCATTCAATTGAATGGGTTTTAAAGGTGACTGCCGGGTTTCCGTCCCCTGTCCAGTTACGCTGGGACTGAAGATGGAAACCCGACGGAATGCAGACACCAGACACCGAGCACAAATGTGAACGCCCCCTGAGATTGAAAATTGAGTGTCCCCCTCTACCCCACGGTTGTATTCACCTCCATTTTTTATCAATAACACATAGGAATAGCCTTAAGAAAGACATCTAAAGGTAGGAGAAGAATAGCCTTTCTTAAGGCTATTCCTACGTGTTATTGAGAAAAAATGTGATTTTAATGGTAGAATCCCTTTAAACTATATTTCGGCCCTCGAATGGTCCGAGGGACAGTGAACTGGCTCACTGTTTAAAAAGTTTGAGGACCCCTGTTCTAGATTATCCTTGTAGACGTGTCGCCTTGTAGTTTTCCTCTGCACCAAGCCCTATTCGGGTTCGGCATCACCGCTCAGAATTTGAAAAAGTTCTGTATACTCGGCAATAGTTTCCAGTAGTCCCAGGATAGGGGGGCACTTGTGAATTACCTATCAAAACGGTTCATTACCATTTTCCTGCAGAAAGTGCAAGTGACGGCATCTTAAAATAATTAAATCCTTCCAAACATTTGTGTTCCATGTAAGTTATTGCTGTGTAAATGAGACTGTGTGTGTTTGTCTGGGGTGCATGGCAACTCCACTATCATTATTCTTGGGTATGGTTTGTATATTTGAATTAGGTTTGATGAATTCTGCTTGTGGGAAATCCATGTGGTGTAAAGTGTTAATCGCACGAGCTAAGCTATAGAAGGTTTATGTCCAGTTAGACATTTTATCATCATTTGTGGTCCCTGAATTACCGAGACCCAGGATCTGGCAATAGATCAGAACAACGGCATCATCTGTTTTGCTTGTTTTCTTGCTTTAAAAACTATTATTTTTATCGATTTTTTTTACCGAATGTATACATTAGGGCAGGGGTCCTCTGTTTATGAAAGGCAAGGTGTGGATGATGATGACCTCCGAATATATTGAAATATTGGCCCACATTTACTAAAGGTTAGTACACCAGTTTTCTGCCATAGTTTGTATCATTTGTATGTACAATTGGATTTATTATGTATTTTGTCCGTAAAATCCGACTCTTGGCCACGCTCAACAGCTTTTTTTTCTACTCGAAAGTAGGTATGGTTAATAAAAACCATATAGGAAAATCTGGTCCCATATATCAAATACATACAGTCCTATGAAAAAGTTTGGGCACCCCTATTAATCTTAATCATTTTTAGTTCTAATTATTTTGGTGTCTGCAACAGCCATTTCAGTTTGATATATCTAATAACTGATGGACACAGTAATATTTCAGGATTGAAATGAGGTTTATTGTACTAACAGAAAATGTGCAATATGCATTAAACCAAAATTTGACCGGTGCAAAAGTATGGGCACCTCAACAGAAAAGTAACATTAATATTTAGTAGATCCTCCTTTTGCAAAGATAACAGCCTCTAGTCGCTTCCTGCAGCTTTTAATCAGTTCCTGGATCCTGGATGAAGGTATTTTGGACCATTCCTCTTTACAAAACAATTCAAGATCAGTTAAATTTGATGGTCACTGAGCATGGACAGCCCGCTCTCAAATGATCTGAAAACAAAGATTGTTCAACATAGTTGTTCAGGGGAAGGATACAAAAAGTTGTCTCAGAGATTTAACCTGTCAGTTTCCACTGTGAGGAACATAGTAAGGAAATGGAAGACCATAGGGACAGTTCTTGTTAAGCCCAGAAGTGGCAGGCCAAGAAAAATATCAGAAAGGCAGAGAAGAAGAATGGTGAGAACAGTCAAGGACAATCCACAGACCACCTCCAAAGAGCTGCAGCATCATCTTGCTGCAGATGGTGTCACTGTGCATCGGTCAACAATACAGCGCACTTTGCACAAGGAGAAGCTGTATGGGAGAGTGATGAGAAAGAAGCCGTTTCTTCAAGCACGCCACAAACAGAGTCGCCTGAGGTATGCAAAAGCACATTTGGACAAGCCAGCTTAATTTTGGAAGAAGGTCCTGTGGACTGATGAAACAAAGATTGAGTTGTTTGGTCATACAAAAAGGCGTTATGCATGGTGTCCAAAAAAAACAGCATTCCAAGAAAAACACATGCTACCCACTGTAAAATTTGGTGGAGGTTCCATCATGCTTTGGGGCTGTGTGGCCAATGCCGGCACCGGGAATCTTGTTAAAGTTGAGGGTCGCATGGATTCCACTCAGTATCAGCAGATTCTTGAGAATAATGTTCAAGAATCAGTGACGAAGTTGAAGTTACGCCGGGGATGGATATTTCAGCAAGACAATGATCCAAAACATCGCTTCAAATCGACTCAGGAATTCATGCAGAGGAACAATTACAATGTTCTGGAATGGCCATCCCAGTCCCCAGACCTGAATATCATTGAACATGTGTGGGATGATTTGAAGCAGGCTGTCCATGCTCGGCGACCATCAAACTTAACTGAACTTGAATTGTTTTGTAAAGAGGAATGGTCCAAAATCCCTTCATCCAGGATCCAGGAACTGATTAAAAGCTGCAGGAAGTGACTAGAGGCTGTTATCTTTCCAAAAGGAGGATCTACTAAATATTAATGTCACTTTTCTGTTGAGGTGCCCATACTTTTGCACCGGTCAAATTTTGGTTTAATGCATATTGTACATTTTCTGTTAGTATAATAAACCTCATTTCAATCCTGAAATATTACTGTGTCCATCAGTTATTAGATGTATCAAACTGAAATGGCTGTTGCAAATACCAAAATATTTAGAACTAAAAATGATTAAGATTAATAGGGGTGCCCAAACTTTTTCATAGGACTGTATATTATTCTGCACTCTACCATCAGGCTTGAGTTACATTTACTGTACAATCTTGAAAGGGTTTTGTGATTTAGACATCTCTCTATATAAGGACCCGTTGGGGATCACCTGACTGCCATAGGTCTCACAACTGTAGTTCCTTGGATATTGTTGTACAGGGAATGTGGGCCCACATTGGCATTATGTTGTTGTTAAGACGTGGTTCACACCTGTGATTGCTCTACATTCAGGGTTTCCATCCCCAAATCGGCTCAAAAAATGCAGATGGCGCATATTTGCAGCCATTTTCTTGTGGCCGCTTACACGAGCATACTGTGTAAGCAGCCACAAGAAAATGGCCACAGACATGCGCAGTTGGCTCTGCCCGAAACACAATAGCAGAGCCGACCACGCATGCCTAGGATTTTGAAGACCAGGCCAGAAGAAGACACGGTGGAGAGGTGTTTGCAGCATTGCAGCATTTTCTGTGGTATGCAAATAATTTGCATACCACAGAAAACTGGGAATATCACCGGAACGGCGGCGCGGACAAGACTTCTAAAGGTAGGAGAAGAATAGCCTTTCTTAAGGCTATTCCTACATGTTAGTCTTAAAAAATGGGATTCTAATGATAGAATCCCTTTAAGCAGATTAAGCTTCCATTCATCTACTGCTTTTCAGGTTCTGAGGTCCCACCACCGTTATGTTTGTTTTATAATAATGGTGTCCTCTTCTATTGCCTGGACTCGATACAACGACTACTCATCCATCTCCAATGCCCCTTTTCCCCTTAACTAAAAGCATTAGAAGTCTGTTACCCAAAATTCTGGACATAAAAGGATAAGGATTCATGAAATGGGGCTTTACTGGAGGTATATTTAGGATTACTTCCCCGTTAATGAGAATGTGAGTCCTTTCACCGTGTTCTCTATTCTTCCTAACACCGTGGCACAGATAGAGACACTGATGCTGAGGAGTGTGTGATTTCCCCCTCCCTCCCCCTGTAGAGTTTGCCAGAGGTTCTCTCCTCTCTTTGTACATTGATACACAGTCTGTGTGATTCACCTCCTCATCACTGCAAACAGCTTGTGGGCACACCACTGGTACCCGCACCTTGGGCACATGCCCTGTAAGTTAGACTGATCTTTAGAATACGCAGAAAGACCTGAACAGCCCAGGATTATGTGACTTTTTGTTCTTTTCCACGGACGTCACATTATATCCATCACATCTATAATTTCCCTATCATACCTTCATGTTTTATCTTTCATTTTTCCTTTATACAAAATCAGACAATCTCCAGAAATGATCCCGCCACATTAAGACGTTCCTCCAAATGTATTTATCTCCTTGGCGTTTCTGAAAGTTTCCTATCAGATCGCTGTCTCCTTCCTGCTGTTGAGAGATATATATTAACACCTTGTATGGGACTCAGTGAAAAATGTCGGCGGAGGGAACAATAGTAGAAAGAGGGAGAACATTAATGAGACGGACGTCCTAAACTTGTGGCTGGTGAGTGAGATTAATAGGCAGGGGGACAGAGATGGTTTTGACGGAGGAAGCAATGGCACGTTTAATTTCTGATTTAATCTGTTATTGTAACATAAAAGCCATGCACGATAACAGATCAGTCTACCTGCAGTAAATAATAACCCTCTTAGAGGCTTATGGGCTCCTGTGGTCCTTAATGTCACTAAAATCCTGTGATGCATCTAATAGTCTAACTGTGCACAGCCAGCATACATTACACTTTATAATAGATGTTATGTGGAAAAGCTCAATTTGTCTTGTTTTTTTCTCCTCCATCCACTTAGAGTTTACCTAAAGGAGTTTTGCTCCAAGCCTAATCCACATAATGCCATTTATACACTGCTTCATACAATGGAGGGGATGATAAATCTGAAAGGATTTGCCTTTACCCATCATAACACCCTTCACCAGCGTTCAGTGAGATGAGATTTGGGGATTTAGTAGGACTCTGATCACCTGAGCTAACATTTCCTCCTTACAGGTCTGCATTAAACAATGGATATCTCCACAATGCTCTCAAGGGTTGTCAGAATATGTGCTGATGCTTAAAGGGGTTCTCCAAGGAGTTTATATTTCTTTGGGATGCCTTGTACTCATAAGCCTGGGAGCCTTCAATAGGTTCAGTCTTCAATATATCTTAGTCAGCTTTGACTGAGACTGTAATGTAGGTTAAACGCAGTGGCGTAACTAGGAATGGTGGAGCCCCATGTCGAACTTTTGACATGCCCCCCCCCCAGACCAACAGTGAAGACCCTGACCAACCGACATCCCCCTGCACACGCTATTATGCCCCATAGTGGCCCCTGCACACAGTATGATGCCCCATAATGGTCCCTGTACACACAGTATGATGCCCCATAGTGGCCCCTGCACACACAGTATTATTACCCATAGTGGCCCCTGCACACACTATTATGTCCCATTCTGGACATCCATGAACAATTATTATACTCTGGGGTCTTTTCAGAGAGACCTGGGGAAAGGGGGAGAGATACAAACATAAAAAAAGCCACTGTTACTTACCTCTCCCTGGCTCCGCTGCACTCCTCACTGATGTTGGCCATCTTCAATGACATACAGGACGCAGGCCCCGGTCATGTGACGTCAGGAAGTTATTCCAGCCAGTAACGGCCTATTAAAAAAGAAACAAAAAAACGCAGTGGTAGTGACTATTGCTGGGCCCCCTAATATTCCAGACCCTATGGCAGCTGCTACCGTTGCTACTGCGCTAGCTACACTACTGGTTAAAAAAATAGCAAAATCTGCGACAAAAAAAAGCAGCTTTTCTGTGAAAAGGGGCCTTTAACCTAACACTGGGTTGGTGTGAGAGGAAGAAGGGACAGAGAAGAAACACAACACTGCCTGGAGCTGTGTGCTGTCAGATCTATGTTGATAGCAGCAGCACAGCCACCTATATAGAGCAGTTGCGCAGACCTGAAAGGAGAAAATAGTAGGATATTTTTAACTGAGTCCATTTAGGTGCTTAATTTTGTGTTTAAGAAGAAAGTGACTAATTCATCTATGTGAAAAAATTCAATAATAACATGGCTTTTACATCTAGTCCTCACAATCGACTTTTTGTCTTATAGAAATGTTACTACCTGCAGTTCTTCTGCGGTTTGGTCACCTCTTTCCTGTAAGGCTATATTCACATGAGCTTGAACAATGGCCATGTGACTTTAATTTTTTTAATGGATGTCATGCTGTAGCGTTAATTTGAATATCAGTGAATGGGGGCTATTCACATGACCGTTACTTTGATGGTCCATTGTCATGTCCTATATTTGGTTGTTTTCACAGATCCCTCCATACACTGAAATGTACTAAGGATCTGTGAAAATGAGCGACCCTTGGGTGCAAGATGACCTTAAAAAAAGTCCATTTTGCACCCCTTTCTATAAGATTTAGTCTCGATTCAGTCATTTCCTAGTGTTCATTTCACTCAGTGTCTTGTTGTACATTTTGCGACTTTAGTTCTGTCTCTGGGTCCCAGCGCTCTTCTGCCGTTTGTATCAGGGTCCATATACCAGACTAAAGTTTGTGTTTGAGTTCTCTTTAGGGTTGTGGAGTCCAGTGGTGGTAAGATTTGTGTTTAGAGATGTATCTATGGAAAGAGTCAGTGAAAACTAGAGTTCTGATCAGTTGTTGTCTTGTTATTTAATCATGTATTCATATGCCATCCACATCATTTGTTTCATCATTTCATCGTCTTACTATCCTTACCCTCATCCATTTGTTCCATCATCTATCCTGATCTTCATCCGTTTGATCCATCATCTGCTTACCATCAACATCCTATTCTGGTCACTTACAGGTGAGTTCTTACATGCTTGTATTTTTGTTCCTAGAGTTATGATGTCAGACATGGGCCTTTGTGGTCGCTTGTCCAGTAAATTTGAGTGACAATGGCTGGCCAAATTCAAAGACTAAGTGCTAGCATTGAAGAGATCACACCAGAGAACATGCATTGGTATAAGCTCCTCTCTTAGCCTCAGCAGTGCACACAGAGAGACCTTTACTCAACATGTGCAGATTTTTTATATCCAGGAAGTAAACAACAGCAAGCTCTATCATGAGTCTGATTGGCTGGTCAGGGTATCCGCCTCCTGTGACATCAGCTCCAGGGCACTACCTCCGGGAGGGCAGTGACCTTCTGCGATGCCCCCTCCTGTGATGTCACCCCTACTGTAACTTCCGGGGATAACTAAGTACACATGAAAGGGAACTACTATAGGTAAAATCCACTTTTGCCGCCTAGTGTTCAGGCTGTGCTGCTACAAGAGGTCTTTGCATATTTGTCCTGCTACAAGAGATCACTTTTCAGCCACTGCTATATACAAGTAGAATAGTAAAGTACTTTCTTCACAGTCCTGTCCTACAAGTATCAAGTCACAGCCGCTCCACTGAACTGAATCCTCCAGATCCGTAATTCTTGTCCCTGCTCCTTCTGCTGATTCACTGCATCATACACAGCATGCCGAATTAATTAGTATTCACTTATCCATTAATACTGGATTTCTGCAGGCCAACCGCTGAGCAGGATGATATAATTAGTATTTGTTTTACTAATGTTTCTGCTATAATTTCCTATGAATGCAAACAAGATGTTTACCCAACAATATAGAGTTTGGCATGTATTTTCTAACAATCCTTTATCACCGAAATTAATTGTTATGTGCATTAGAAGAATAACATTGCCACAAAGTTACAGCAAGTCAAATGCTTCTGCAGAGGCTGTGACTACAGGCACATGGGCACCACTCCAACTTGTGAGCTCAGGTCTGTTCCCTTTGTACTCTGCATATCACTAAAGTCAACTCCATCTGCTTCACTGAAGTACACAATAGTCCCGGGGGATGAATACAGTTCACAGAGGCTGAATAGAGGGCGTTACGGCAAACCTGTTACATTGACAATGCAATTTGTAAGCAGCGAGATATAGAACCCAAGAAGTTTTCTTCATTTAGATATTTGCTCATGGTCATTCTTTACTTACATGGTCACTAACTTCTCAAATAACTTACTTTTGTTTACTAGAGCCTGTGATTCTGGACTAAAATGTAATGCATTTTACTGTATTTTAAAAAGTTGATGTTTTCTTCCTTAAATCTTTTCTATAGTTCCTAGTAATTTGCTGTTCTCTCCCTGTAACTATGAAACTCTGGCTTTAGAAACCAACAGGCTGAAAGGGGCTCTGTCATTGGGAAAACTCATTTTTAACTAAGCACATACTTGCATAGCCTTTAGAAAGGCTATTTCACACATACCTTTTGTATGCTAATCGCCTCAGTAGTTTTTGAATGAGCCTACTTTTATTCATATGCTAATTAGCTTCCAGCCAGCACAGGAAGTTATCTCCATGCACTCCTCTCTGCTATTCTATCCTGTGAATGCTGCTCAGAGTCCGCAGCTTCTTACAGTGAGTAAAAGGAGACTATCTACTTATGACTAGCTTTAGCTATTGTTGGTGCGATATTAGTCTCAGACAGTGGGCAGCTTCTCTTCTTGTGTTCATATTTATCTTTTTCTATGTCAGTGATCTTTTCAGTTACATCACAACCTGCATTTGCAGTCCCCTGTCCCTTGATCTCCTATATTATGGTCACTTGAACTTTTCTCAGTTATTTGTTTGCTACTCTACAGTTACTTCTGGCAGAGTTACAAGTAAAGAAACCAGTAGTAGTAATAATGGATGGAAGAGGAGGGACAGAGGGACAGGGACTGTATTGTACAACACCTGCCTCCGAGAGAAATGCAAAATATTGCACAGCCATATTGGAGCTATTAGCAGCATAAGAATGACAGCATGTATGAAAGCTTATACTGCCAGAGAACAGACTGCCCAGTAATACTCAGGTACTCTTTAGGAGTCACATGGGTGTTCCTGCTCAGCGATTGTCTGTTTAGCTTATCTTTTCCACCAAAGCTATACAGTATATGAATCTACTCAGCTCCATGTCCAGCACTGTCCCTATATTTACACTGAACTATAACCCATTTACAGATGTAGTTTGCAAGATAAGGGAGGGAAATTACATGTTATTCATCCCTACAGCGATGTCAAACATTTGGTAAAGGACATGAAAGGATGGGGGGGGGGGGGAGAACCAATATAGCTATTATTATTATTGTTTATTTATATAGCACCATTACAATACAATCTACGAGGGATCAGTTATCACAAGGACCACTCTGACTTCTTTCACAAGTTTCCTTCTTCTTCTGATGTATTGAGGTACAGTTTTGTATAGGCAGTGTCTGAGTAACATAACACAACCTCCGAACCCTAACAATTGATCCCATGGCGATCAAAATATTTGGATATTATTTATCAGCCATCAAGAATTATCATTCATTTTATTAGAATACTCCTTGAGTACCTTTTTCACAACTTTTCTTTAGATTCACCATCTGACCAGTGCAAAGAATATACGGTATATCCAGAAAAATGACAAGTAGAGATGAGCTCCATAGGAATGAATGGAAGCGGCCGGCGCACAGCCGGCTCTTAACCCCTTGCTGTTCGCCCAATCCCATTCATTCCTATGGGAGAGAGGTATTAGAAACTATGTTTTGAATACTATTCGAATCAACTCTAATGACAAGTAGATCTACGTATTATTCACAGATTCTGAATAATCTTACCATACACAGCTTTTTAATTTATTTAACCCAGCATGCTTGGAGTCTGACTTTTTCCTATTGATTTCATGAGAGGGCAATAAACGCCACAAAAATACCCCGATTTTCTTTTGTATACACCATTGTAAACACCATCAGAATGCAAATCAATACAGGCAGTTTTTATTGGTCTCAAGCCCCCCCATACACATTCATAAAGAAGTGTCATGGACAAACTTTGTGATGTTAGCCTTAGCCTAAAGCCCCACGTTGCGAAAATTCAGCTTTTTTTCCTGCAGTTTTTTGAGCCAAAGCCAGGAGTAGATTGAGCAGAAGGGAGAAATATAAGAACTTCCCATATATTTTCCATCCCTTTAGTAGTCATTCCTGGCTTTGGCTCAAAATAAAACGCATTAAAAAAAAAAGCTGTGTTTCCGCAACGTTAGGCCTTAGCCTTAAAGAGCGTTTTGGTTTGCAATAACAATATTGTCTAGAACCTGGATGTCTAACATGTGGCCACTAAAGCAGCTATTCGCAGCCAGCAACCTTGTCCTCGGGTCTGCTGATCCAGTTAAAAAACTTACCTCTCCTATTCCCAGTACCTCGTGTGTTCTGTTCACATGGTACAGTGCTATGTGGAGTCTGTCACTGCTGTGGTGCAGTGCCTCTGGGGCAATGTGGGCCACAGGCTGGCAGCAGGGGGTTGCTGTTCAGTGCCGCACCCATTAGAATAGGGGTCCACTATAAAGAGGTCGCTGTGAAGTGGCTAGTGGGCTTATACACCTTGATCGATATGTATGAATCAATATGTATAAGATTGGGATGTGCCTTTTTTTTCTTCTGGGATATTTTATTCAACAATAAATTTGCATTGTATATACAATATGAAAGCAATGTGGGCCATCTTTTTTTTTTCTGTATTTGGCCCATGTAACTGGCTGAGTATGAGACCTGTTCTTGTAATCCAGTTTAACAACTTTTAGGGGTTGAATACTTTTGCAAGACCCTCTGTAGGAATGGAATCAAAGACATATGATTGGCTTTCAACATTCTGTTGTAAAAACATATCTCGTGTTAGGTGAAGGTCACAATCTGTAATATGGTCTCCTTTGGGTCCTTCATTAAGTCCTATATTTCTGTCCTGACCTCTATAGAAGCCAGCATGTAACTAGGGTACTAATTGGGGTCATCAGCAATATGGCAAAAAAAGGGGGCAATGTGGAAATTCGAGAACAAATGTGCTGTCTCAGATGAAGGGGTCTGGAGTGACCTTTTCCCAACAGTAACATATGTAAGGAGCTGTGATCAGGGCGCAGGGCTCTCGTGTTCCTGTTTATACAATGTGACCTGCTGATATTTACAGCTCAAAGTGAATTGTGTCCCAGAGGCGCAATCCTGATCGTCAGCTGCAGAGCTCCAAGACGGCACTAACAAATGCAAGACTTCTAGCTTGATCATAAAGTACAGAAAGGAAAGGATTTGCCAAAATACAAAAAATAAAAATCTGTGAACAAAAAGATCAAACAAAGATGACCACGTATAGCCGTGTATGTAACCTACAATGCAAACAGTTGCAATACTTAGTCACCGAATGTTATACTGCCCACCGATCTTAAGACTGTAAGTGGATATAATGCATCATAAAATGCTTTTAGGGCTATGGAGTGATAGATGTGGCCGATCTGAGATAATGTTTCTTGGATACATGGTAATTATTGTGCGCCGGGATCTCAGCATTTACATAATCACGCAGAGGTAAACTCCTCTGGTGCACGGGGAGGCCTGTCCTCGCCTATAATAAACTAGCCATACATTTTCATAAATCGTGTTGTATAACCTCTTTTGTTATGGGATTAGAGGGAGTATCCTGACGGTGAATGTTTTACCAAGCTCTAATGACTACATTAGTCAGGTGAAAAATAGTTACATTTTGTTACATATATTTAATTTTTTTTTTTAGTGTCCAGATCACCATGTATGTTTAAAAAAAAAATTAAAAAAAAAATTAAAATTTTCAGTCTGACCTCTGCGTCTCATAATAGGTTGCCACTTCCTGTTCTGTAGAGATCAATTTTCAGTAGTCATTTTCTTATGTTACACCTATACATAAAAGAATACAGGATTCACCATTTATATAGGGATGTTCACAGCTCAATCTGACCACACTTCTTGGACAATGGCCTTTGCACTGGTCAGAGAATGTCCACAACAGTCCGCCATAAAAAGTCAGTGAACATCGCCAGACACGTGGCTACTGTAAAGCATCACTCAAAATACTGTAAGGTAAGATGGCTGCCCCAACAATCATAGAATTAAAAAGTAAAAAAAACCAAAAAACTGGAAAGATAATTTTTTAAAAAAATACTTAGTATCTTGTTTTTTTTGTGCATTTTTTAAAAAAAAAAAAAAATATATATATCATAATATATTTTTATGGTATAGCTTCCCTTTAAACAACCATTAAATGATGTATTTTGCAATAAAGTATCATGGCTGGTCTTCATGATTGACAGCATTCCCCATCAGTCACTTGATCAGGTCCACCCACTGGACTCCTAAGGGTAAGTTCACACAGGGTTTTTTGGACCAGAAGCTGAGGTGGAGGCCTCCTCAGGTTCCGGTCCAAAATACGGGTAGCTGTGACTGGGTGACGGTGCACTACACCAGCATCCAGTTGCGCACTCCGCTCCGGATTAGGCCCAAATGAATGGACCTAGTCAGAAGGGAGTGTCTTCAGGTGGATGTTGCCTTGCGACATCTGCCTCAAAGAATGAGCATGTCGCTTCTTTATTTCGGGAGCTGGAACAAACTGCTCCCAGAAAAGAGAACTGATCGGCTCCCACGAATTTCAATAGGAGCCGTCTTTTTGGTCAGGATTTTGAGGCGGATACGGCCTCAAAATCCAGACCAAAATACCCCATGTGAACTTACCCTAACCCCAGAATGAGCAGGTACAGAATAATTTTCCACAAGTATATATCAGCTCTTCTGGATATCTAACATACTTCCTCCAATACAGACTGAATTTTTATCATGACATGTTCCCTTTAAAAAAAAGGGAGGATAAACTGTGATAATCTTTAACTACCACTAGGAGGGCATATGAGATTTCTCCATAGGTTTAAATCATATCAAGGCCACCAAATTCTATATAGTAAAGCCCTTTAACTCCCCTGGATGTGGATGCAGACATTATAATGTGTATATATATATATATATATATATATATATATATATATATATATATATATATATAGTCTATATGGGGGATCTGGAGCTCTGTATCAGGATATTGCAGCTCCAAACACTAAAGATTACAAGATATTTTAGAAAAGTAATAAATAACATCGTTCTGGACCGATTATTACTAAAAACCATGCCATGTGGCGTCTCTGCAGTCTCTACCGTTACAAGGCTAAAATATCTACAACTCTGATCATCCGGAAAATGCTATACCTTGCTATCAGATGTCCTTGATGCCGGATTAATGGAATTTCTGCTTTACAGCTCAGTATAGACTATATAGGGATGTGCACTCCTTTTATTACACTGCAGACACAGTTACAGAATTTAATATTGAAAAGAAGTCAAATCTGTTGCAAAAAAAAATAAAAAATTCTGTATTTTTCCAGCTTGAAAAAGGAGAAGACATAAAACTGAGTTGAAATAAAGCCGGATGACATCACTGCCCTTCGCGTCCTCATTAATACAGAATAGAATAGTAACAAATCGCACATGGCTAACCTTCAGTCCTATATTATTACATAAAAAGCCAACACAACAACAACAATATAATAAAGCGCCGGCCATAAAACCTTTACCCCTGATAAAATGACTAATAAAAAATAAAGACAGCAAGGCCGTTCGGGTGAAAGCATTAATTTTATGTCAAATTCTGTAGTGAACATACAATATGAAGATGTTAGCATCTCTGTACAAAAAAAGGATTATGGCTAAGTCAGGGATTTAACCAGCTCACTGCTCAATGTGCTGCAGAAGTGAGAGAGTTAAAGAGCAGAATCCCATCATTACAACAGAACTCCGACGGGCCCATGGAACAGAGCGGAGCGAGAACGAGCAGCCAAATCGGAGTGATATGAGTGAGGAGGCATATGTTCCAGTTTTATTTGCCATCTGAAAAAGAAATGCAAAGCTGCTTAAATATTTAATGTAAAAGAAATGGATCCTCAAAAAAAAAAAAAAAAAAAAACTCTCCAAGACACAGGGAGCGCTTTCGTAAAGCTTGATGGTGTTAATGCGGTTTTCTTCCCAGGAGACGGGCTCATAGGAGGCAGGGAGAACAGCTGTTTCTGCAGACACTTCCAAGCATCAGACTTTGTCTCTCGATAGGGATGCTTTTGCACAGAGCAGCTGCCACCCTCCGACAAGGAAATGAGGAGCAGCCGCTTTGTGCATCCTATCTGCAGATTGTTATGAAAAGCCTTTATCACTAAGTAGGTAGTACAGAAGGCGGCCTATGTGCCAGCGAGGGGATTGTACAGGGAGGGGATGTGCTCTCACTTTGTTCTCAAAATAGCCAACCTATTTCCTTCCACCTGTCTCGCAATGTTTTGTTCATGACAATTCTCGGTTCGGTTCTAACTCTAGTGGAAACATTAACTTCCAATATAAGAGGGTTTTTGCAACAGTAACGGTCGCGGAGTAAACCTCTACGGCCACGAAAACAGCGCCACCTTGAGAGCAATCTAGTAGTTAACTTTGAAGTGGTTGTCGGGTTAACTATTTAGCAAAGGGGCATAATGGGTTAAAAAAAAATTATATATATATATATATATATATATATATATATATATATATATATCGAGTAGTATTCGATCGAATACTACAGTATTCAAAATACTCGTACTTGGTCGAATACCATGCAATAAACGCATTTTACGTTTACCACGGGTTATTCGACAGCGCACGAGTATTTCGAATAATGTAGTATTCGATCGAATACTACTCGATTGAATATTACTCGCTCATCTCTAATATATATTATACATATAACCCAACCTCACATACCCCTTCCCACTGCCTTCTGAACCTTATCAGGTCCCTACTGGTCTCTACTTTCTTGGCCCATTACCGGTTAGGAACCCTGTCTCTGCCAATCAGTGGGCACTTCCTGTTTGCCATGACGGCACCAGAAAGTACAGATCGGCGAAGACCTGGTGAGTGGAATGGCAGTGATGGATGATCGGTAAGTTGAGTAACGCATTTAATTTTTTTTTTTTTACCCCTTTTGTCCCTTTGCTCAAAAATTAACCCACTGGAACATCCCTTCAGGCTGTGGCCAGACGTTGGGGCAAAAAACTACATTTTTGCCTCAATTTTTAGAGCCAAAATGAATGGTTCATATAAAGATATCCCTTATACTTCCCCAATCTCACTCCTGGCTTTGGCTCAAAAAATCCGCAACAAAAAACATCACTCTCGGAGGGCGGGGCGAGTATATATTTATAGATTATCTAGTGGTTAATCTCCATTAAGAAGTATAAGTGTTTTTAGGAGAACTTCAGCTGATACAGAACCTCTTATTTGCTTATGATGTGAACTATTTACTCTCAAAAAATTGGCCTTGTGCAGCAAAAACATATTGGGATAAATCAATGTCTTGCTTGACTAGCTTAAGAAATTGCGATTTGCTCTAAACGGCGGCACGCTATGCATTTCTGGCCGGCTGAGACAAAGTGAATTTTCAAGCCCTGACAAGCGAGGGCACGTTAATGTAACATATGTCTGGAGGGTCAAGAGCAGTCGGCAAAAGTGCAGCTGTCCCCCTTCCCCTCCCCAATACAGATTGCCAAGTCCAATTCTTAGCGAGAATCTTCCTAAACATTGTATCTGACAAAAGGACATTTGATCAACACAAGGAATTTTTTTTTTTTCTTCTTCTTCTTTCACTTCGTCACATATTTCCTTCGGGCTTCCGCCTCCTTGGACAGCGCTGGTTCATTGGGATCTCTGTACAGTATTAAAACATTTTGACGCAAAGACAGAATTACAGATAGGGCTTTCTTTATAAAAGGTTTCGGTTTCCAAAGATATTGTTGGGATCGACGTAATTCTTGACAGATTGGAGCATTCCCATCCCGACGTGTGAGATGCTGTCCTTCAGCCAGTGCTTTCGCAACTTGCCCACTGGAAGACAGGGGGAAAGAAAAAAAAAAATAATTAAATAAATAAAAATAAATGCTTTGGTATACATTCATGATACAAGAAGCCAATCAATCTTATGACCATGAATGAATAAACACGGGGTGATAAATGCTTTTATTCAGAAATGAGAAATGTTTTCCTTTATTTGATTTATTGAGCCCACCAGACTATCAAGCTCATTAAGTTCGGTGTATTCCCAAAGGAAGACGGCATTCAGCATCGCCTGCTTTCTCTGCAAACTGCAAAATGTAGATGAGGCTTAGGCGGGGATTAGGGGTTGCTTAGCAAATAATGAAATGGGAACCACATTTATTTCCAAAGAACTAAAATCTTAATCTAATGATCTGTTTAGGAAAAAAAAAATAAAAATGCACATAGAAAGTCAAATCACCATCTTCAAGTAAACTCTCCGGTGGCTTCAAGACATTTCAGAAGGGCAAATTACACTTAACATGATAAAAGGTAAAAATTACATTTAGTGAAGACTGTTAAGACCTTTGGAAACCAAAACATGTAATATAACATAAGAAAAAAAAAATTAGGAATGAGCAGAAATTTTAACCATCATTAATCTGCAAATCTGATTTTTTATTTATTTATTTTGATTTAATTATTTTTATTTATTTTTATTATTTTAACAGCATATGCTATAGCATAATACTTCATGGGGCTCTGGTCAAATTGGCATCTATTCAATTTTTACAGGCTGATGTGAACAGAGGTTTTACATGACCTATCCTGACAAGTCCCAATGGCTTTACCAATACTTTGCCATTTTTTTTTCCCCCAAAGAACAGTTGGAAGGAATAATGCTAATGTGAACAGAGCCTAAGAAAGGAGATCCAATTTGCTTTATTTTGGGATCAATGTTTTTACCAACCAATTACTAAAAACCTATCCCATCTGCATTGTGGTAATTTTGATGTGAAAAATACTAATGCGGATTAGGTCATTCGTGTAGTCACAAGTACAGATATAAAAAGAGTTAAATAGTATTATTTGGAATAAAGGTAATAAAATTGATGTGTTTTTTTTTATTTTTTATTTAGGAAAACAATTTGTGGCTCCGTGAGTCATGACAATACTATAACTATCGGCATCAATTTCAATTTTATATGGTACAATATTTATTATAATGATACTAGTATTACCCATAAAAGAAAGGCCTCGGATAAAAAAGTACAGCCCCCCCACAGTGGATAAAACCTCTGCGTCTAACTTTTCCTCTGCAGACTTTCTGCCCCTATTCGGGTCCATTCACATGGAGGAAAATTACACTTTATTTGGCACTGAATTTTCAGCTCTGGAAAAAAAAGCCTCCCATTGACATCCATGGGTGCCGCTAGCAGAAAAAAAAAGCTAGCAGAACCCATCGAAATCAATGGGAGGCTTTTTTTTTCAGAGCTGAAAATTCAGCGCCAAATAAAACGTCATTTTCCTCCGTGTGAATGGACCCTTATAGCTGCAGAAATGGTGTCTTCCCTATAGGTATCATTGACATGATTTTCAGCTTATCTACTGCAGATTTTTTCTGCAATATGTGGATGGGATTAGCCAGAATTCCATGCACTTTGCAGGTAGTGTAAAGCGCAGTGAGCCCCGTAGTCTGAGGTCCCACGTTGCAGGGAAACACAACTTTTTTTTGTTGCAGTTTTTGTCACGTTTTTTTGAGTCAAAGCCAAGAATGGGAAATATATAGGAAGATCTTATACTTCTCCCTTCTGCTCAATCCACTTCTAGCTTTGGCTCAAAAAACAAACAAAATCTGCAACAAAAAAAAGCTGCGTTACCGCAACGTGGGGCCTTAGCCTTTAGGTTATATTACAAAATATCCCCCATACAAAAAAAAACAAAAAGTTAAGTAGAAAATAAAAACACCATGTCAGCACTGGTAGAGCTAACTTAGGCCTATTTTTTGTGGTATATCCTAACAAACCTAACGTGGCGCCTTCCACATAAAAAACAAAACAAGAAATTCATTCTCACTCACTATATATATAATCCATAAATATTAATATTTGTGTATTAGAAAATATCAACTGAAGTAAAAAAAAATCTAAAAAGATTAAAAAAAAATTATAGAATTTTCAGATTTTGTGTGTATTTATCTATTGGTCTAAGATCCATTTAAACACTTGGTTTGTTTCCTGATAATCCTTCAAGCCGCAGCCATTGTCCCGCACATCAGTTAAAGTGATGGAAAGCTATCTTTCGGAGGAGTTAAATTCACGTAGTCCTTGTGCTCAATTCTCAAGCCATCAACCTGTCATTATTGTAACAAACGATACAAGCGCGTAGTAACTTTTCAAGGCATGTTTGTTTAGGACAGGAGGCATTAGGCGGATGCGCTACTCGGTTTTTGCAAGTTTTTTTTCCCCTTTACTGTATAACAGTCCTACATTACCATCTATTAGCTGTTACCTGGAATATTAATTTTAATACAACAAGCCAGAATTTCCAATAAGACATTACCTGTAACAGAACTATTCTTCTTCAGGTGTAATATCATTTAGATTTAATATCAAACTAGAAGTGCATGGGTGTAGGGGGTGCAAGGGGGGCATTGTTACCTTGGGGTCTCTACACATGATACTGAAGTTGGGGCCCTATTAGGGGGCATTCACATGGAGGAAGTTGGCACTGATTCTGGCACGATAACTCGCCTAAGAATCAGCGATGAAAAAAAGACTTCAATGGGTTCAGTTTTCCACGTGGAACCCATTGAAATCAATGGGATCAAGTCTGTTGTAACACGGCAGATCTGAATCAACACAATAACAGAGGACAAGACTGCAACAGGTTGATGGAGGAATCCGTGAAGAACACAAAAGCTGAAATATATTCTATACAGCAGTATAACAACAGTACACATGTAATAAAACACATATAATGTGTACATGTAGTAATAGTACATTACACTGCCATATAATAATCCATCACCTCAGGGTTATGAATTATGGCTAGACCTGTAAATCTACACATCTAGCCATTTCATATCAAAGTCTATGTTCACATCTATGGCAAAGGCCCCATTCTGCACAAAATCGGTCTAGAATTGCGGACAAAAAAAAAAAAAAAAAAGTCCTATAAGTAAACAAAGGATATGGGATAGAAACCATTGTAGTCAATGCAGTTCCGTAGAATCAGTTAATAGACTGATCAGTCCCTACAGTTTAGTCTGTTCTATTCCAACCAAGTTTCTCTGAAAATAAGGCCGGGTCTTGTATTATTATTTTTGCTACAAAAAGAAGAGCTTAGCCTTATTTTCAGGGTGGGTCTTATTTTTCAGGTATTGGAGCAAATCAGAATCTTTTCAGTTTCACTTGAGACAAACCTTGTAAAATGGTTAGGTTTAGTAACTAACTTACATTCACTGCTGATGGTGCCGGGTCAGTGGGTCTTAAACTTACTTGAACCCTCTCTAAACACTTGTGTGGCAGTGGCCCCGAGCCCGCTCTTATCTCCTCTCCTTTACACTAAGGGGAGGCGCTGTAGTGGAGCGGCGGTGTCCGTTATGCCCTGTGGTGGCAGGAGGTAGCGAGGACTTGTCCAGGACGGTTGGGGGCTATGATATGCCAATTCTCCGTGACATATCCTATTGCTGGAGGCAACGACTGTAACTAGAGCTTACTAGAGTAGAAATTGTATTTCAAGCCTACTCCAAAAACCCTGCAAAATCAAGCTATGGTTTATTTTTGGGGTAGGACTTTTTTTTTTTTTTTTTGAGAAACAGGGTATGAAGGAAAAGACAACAAGTGTAAATAACACTGACGTGAACCCAGCCTGATATCTATTTAATATATAATATCTATCTTATCAACATGTGTGATCATCCTCTAGGAGGCAGTAAAGTGTAGGCATAGCCATGCCTCTTTCCCATGTGACCACACCTCTTTTCCTCATGACCACGCCTCTTCCATCACTCTGCATGGTCTGCTAAATGTGCATGTGGGTGCCGAGGCTACTACTAATGACGGAGCTTCCTGATGTTACAAATATAAAATGTATATGAGGACTGAAATTCAGCAGGTATGGGAACACCTGTCCTGCTAAACGGAGATCTACAAACTCTTCCAGTCATCCAGGAACCAACTCCTTTTTACTAGAGCCTCCTGAACATTTGAGAAACTTTGGAAAGTATCAACTATCCAATATCTAAAATCCATCAGTGATCTAATGTCCACCTTTTGCCTATATAATATCTAGCATCAATCTATATGTATCTACAGAGGTGGAAAATTTAAATATTTAATATGTTACATGCCAAGATTAAGCAAACTCAAATTGACAATAGTACAGTGTGCACCGCATTGGGGCATATTATATTTATCCATAGAAGTCTGACACTTTTCGGTCTACATTTGCACCGCCATTTATGGGGCACAACATGTACTACATATTTATGAACAGTGTGCGGCAGAAAGAGCAGAAGAGTACGATAGACTACACTGTTGAAAAATGTGCACCAAAATGGGCGAAGTTTAAAAGGGTCTCACTTTACGACACACTTATGAAAAAAGAAAAAAAAACTAATATAGCGCAGGTTTTCTTGTGCAAAGTAGACAAAGTTTAAAATGGTGGAAACTTTTTATTTTACGACAATTTGCTTTGTGCACAACATATGTCTCCTCAGTAAGCCCGAGAATTTGTGCCTGCTTAGGTTATGCCAAAAATTATAGGGTTATTGATGTGTGCCAAATATTTATCCCTTAGTGCAAAAGTTTTAGTTTTTTTTTTTTTTTTCACCTAAAATATTTAGCACCAAATATTTCTCTGCCAATGAAGCGTGGAACTTTTTGTTGGATGTATTGGAGTCAGAATTTTGGGGCTTCTGGAAACTCTCAATCATAATTACATCTAATACTATGAAGGGGATTTATAGTTTAAGGCAATGTAAAGTTCAACAGATAAATATGCCCTATTGAATGAAAGTTTGCTGCATCATCTATGTATTCCTCTATCTATTTACCCATATATCTTTCTATATTCTTCTATTCATCCATCTATCCTTCTTTGTACCTGTGTATCCATCCAGCTACCCATCTATCCATGTATCTATCTCCTATCTATCTATCTATCTATCTATCTATCTATCTATCTATCTATCTATCTATCTATCTATCTATCCATCCATCTATGTACCTGTGTATCCATCTAGCTACCCATCTATCCTTCTATATACCTGTGTATCCATTCAGCTACCCATCTATCTATCCTTCTATATAGCTGTGTATCCATCCAGCCAACCCCATCCATCCATGTACCCGTGTATCCATCTTTCTATCAATCTATCTTTCTATATACCTGTGTATCCATCCAGCTTCCCATCTATCTACGTTCCTGTGTATCCATCCTTCTATCCATTTATATACCTGTGTATCCATCTGGCTACCCATCTATATATCCTTCTATATACCTGTGTATCCATCCTTCTATCCATTTATATACCTGTGTATCCATCCAGCTACCCATCTATCTATCCTTCTATATAGCTGTGTATCCATCCAGCCAACCCCATCCATCCATGTACCAGTGTATCCATCTTTCTATCCATCTATCCTTCTATATAGCTGTGTATCCATCCAGCCAATCCTATCTATCTATCTATCTATCTATCTATCTATCTATCTATCTATCTATCTATCTATCTATCTATCTATCTATCTATCTATCTGTGTATCCATCCAGCTACCCATGTATCTATCCAACCATCTATCTATCCATCTACCCATCCATTTCTCCATCTATGTACCCATGTATGCATCTACCCATCCATCCAGGTCCCCATATATCCATCTTCCCTTTGTATTCACATACAAGCCCGATAAATCTACCATTTATTGAGTATATTGTGTCCCATACAAACCAGTCACGGTGCGTTTTCATGTTAATCTTCCACTTAATAAATGAGTCTCTCCATTGTTTCTCGTTCTCAGAGGCTGAATTATTATAGGTAGATAAAAGGCAGAACATAATCTGCCTGCTTTTCTCTTACTGCTGTCTGTAATATAGCTGCAGGGAATATGTCCTGTGGTTATAGATGCAATTGTCCTGAAAATACTTCAAACAACTGCACAAACAAGATGGAGTACATCAGAGCCACAGCGGGGTGTCCGGCAGCCAACGTGCCTGCCTGCTCATCCACCTCAGGAAATACAGCAATTCCACAAGGAAAGCAACCAACTTGCGAGCAGCCACCAAACGGCCATTGCATATTTAATGAAGTCGCTCGCCAAGTGCTGGAAAACAGAAGGTGCTTGGAGTGCATCATTAGTTCTGTCAGAGCGATAATTTACACATCTATCTTGTCAAATTTTCTATGGTTTACACTTTTACTAGAATAAATGTAATGTGCATTTGATTAGCAGAGTGGAAACAAAGAAGGAGGGAAAGGAGCAGAGATGTCCCCGGATCTGGAGAAATGTGCACGGTGTGATATAGGTAGAGCTATTGTCTCTGGATTGTGGGACGTCTAATGGAATGTGGATAGAACGAGAGGAGCAGAAATACGACAGCTCATGTATTATACCCGCGACACACTCACTTACAATTACAGGCGTTTGACTATGTTCACACAAGGGATTGGCTGCTTTTCAGCCATCATTTTTTGCAGCAATTTTTCTTGACATAGTTTGCGTATAAATAACACAAAAATGATGGACAAATGCCACGAGTTCACTAATCGAGTTCCTAACTCCCGACCCCCCTATAAGTAGATTATATCATACCGCCCCTATATTGAAAACCTCCAAAAATATTTTCCAGTATGTCAAATTTCTACCAATGAAAAGCAGATCCAGACATTTCAATGTGTATGCTGCAAACTCCATACAGATGAAGGGGATAATTTCAGAAATTTCTAGGGGCAACACGGTGGCTCAGTCGTTAGCACTGCAGCGCTGGAGTCCTGGGTTCGAATCTCACCAGGAACAACATCTGCAAGGAGTTTGTATGTTCTCCCCGTGTTTGCGTGGATTTCCTCCCATTCTAAAAAGACATACTGATAGGGAAAAAAAATGTACATTGTGCTCTCTATATGGGGCTCACAATCTACATTTAAATAAATAAATAAAATCAGAAATTTCTGCAACAGATCTGCCACGTGTCAATGTACTCCTTACACTATGTTAAGATTCATGCCCATGTGTCCATTGTTCTGGTCTGTCGGGGGATCAGAACAACGGACACACGGACCGCTAAACCATTGGACAATAACGGTGCCCAACAGACATCATTGGCTACAATGGGATTAGTCATCCATTCATTTGGACTCCCGGCACTCTCTTGTCCGCCAATGTTTGATGGTTACTGTTACGAAGTCTCTGATGCAGATGTGAACTCAGCCAAAGAGGTTTCTGATTTTAGGTTTAGCATTCATATAGAGCAAAGGTTACATTCTCTCTATTCTCTCTTCCTTATATAAAGTTACACATTTTGGAGTGTACCATACTTGCGCTAAAAATTGCAACTTTTTACTTTCATGCCACTTTTAACATATGTTTAAAAATGGGCGGGGTGAGGAGGGGCGTGGCCCATCAGCTAGCGTGATTATCGCGGCATATCGCTTCGGATTAAGTCCAAATGAATGGGCCTAGTCGGGAGGGAATGTTGCGCCGCGGACATCGGCGGCAAGAAAGGACAGCTTGCTTCTTTTTTCCGTTCGCAGAAAGAAACTGCTCATGGAAAAAGGAAGTGAATGGCTGCGATTAAAGTAAATTAAGATCCATAATAATTTACCGTATATACTCAAGTATAAGCCGACCCAAATATAAGCAGAGACCCCTAATTTTACCACAAAAAACTGGGAAAACTTATTGACTCGAGTATAAGCCGAGGGGGGAAATCCACCATTGCAGATAAAAAGTCTGGTCATGTGCATTGCAGCTTAGTAACTCCATGGGCATCATAGTAATAGCAGTTAACCCCATCATGTCCCTCACATTAACCCCCTGTGTGCCTCACATAAGAGTTACTGATATGTGGGACATATGGAGGTAATAATTAGGTAGCTTCATAATTAAGGTTCTTCATTAGTCCCCTCATGTGTCTCACATATTAGTAACCCTTATATGGGGCACACAGGGGTTAATATGAGGGACATGATGGGGTTAACTGTTATGAATGTGAGGCACATGGAGTTACTGAAACTAAATTAATAACCCCAAATGCCTGACAGTAATAGGCAGAGTAACTAAAGGAAGGTCCCTGTGTGCGTCACGTTACTGTAGCTTCCTCTCCTCCATACAACAGACATCTTCCATAAGACACAATGAATCCTGGCCACTCATCTGCAGGGGAGATGCTAAATCCTAGTGTGCTAAAGGACCTCTGATGACGTCATGACCATGTGATCGGTGTGGGCGGAGCTACTTGGATTTAGACTCATCCTTATCTGCAGATGTTACATACCAGTGGCTACAGGACCTTTGATGACATCACAGTCACGTGACCTCATGACAAGCCAATCACAGAGCAGTAGCACTAAAGGACCTTCCCCTTCCAGTTTTCTGTGCTCCATGGACCCTGACTCGTGTATAAGCCTGAAAAATGTGCTGAAAAAGTCAGCTTATAGTAGAGTATATACAGTAATACAACATAGAAAAGAACTAAGACATTGCCAAACGCCTAAATCATGATTTTATTACTTTATATTTATCAATTAAAAAAAAAAAAATTATAATTAAAAAAAACTACTACATAAATGACACAGGTACGTACGCCTTATAGGTCATATAGGTGCAACTAGTGGTTTCTTTATAAGCAGCTCTAAACAAAGCCCATTCACAAAATTATTTGCAATAAACAATGAACAATGGAACCACCAAATTACAAAAAAAAAAAAAAAAAAATGTAAATAAAATACTAATCCTACCTAGAGTGCAAAAAAAAAGGAATCTTCAATCAGGTTACACACAATATGATTTGAAACAACCAAATAAAACATATTTGTATGCTAAAGTAGGTGTAAATGTTGTATTTTCGGTGACCAAAGACTGATCAATTAGGATCACAAAACATGGTTTTCCCTATAGAAAATACACAGCCTAAGCCCAGAAAATGGTTAATTTTGATAATGAGCGCGGACAACAGTAATAAATACAAATTACTAATACATTCATTCATCTTCATTCAACTCTCGAGGCAAAAAAAACCACTTGAGAAAACAGGGTCATTACTTTTATCTGACGCCTATTCATTATTACAGCCATTGATTACTTGCCAATGATTATAGGTCTTGGCCACCACCCGAAGATCAACTGTAACAATTCATACAATGGACAAAGGCTACCGATCTGTGCAGGACCCCGACCACAAGATTTGTTAATGGGACAATATAAATAAAAGCTGGGAACCTGGAGATGTATATATATATATATATATATATATATATATATATATATATATATATGTATATATATATATAAACAACCTTAAATACATTAATAAAAAACCCAAAAACTCGTGTTTTTTTTTTTTTTTTTACTTTAAAAAAAAAAAAAAAAAAAATTCTGTCGTTGCCATTCACAACAATTCATGTTACGAGAATTGAACGTTCACAGCTTCAGTACTGAGGTACTTTCCCTGGTTCAGAATCGGACACATTTTTAGTTTTTTTCCGTACATGCAGATTTGAGGCCTATAACTTTTTTTCCATTTGAGTTATTCAAATAAATTTGCGTCTTTTTTTCCTGTGATAAATAGGGCTTTATTTTTTATGGTTTTTATATTTTTCCATGTTTTTTTTTCCTTTATTTTAATATCCAAGAAAATAACAAAAGGTAGTGGAAATATTTGTTTTGTTTTTTTTTTTCATTTTTCCTTAATTTTTTTTTATAGCACAAATTACTACCTAAAAGCATTAAAAAAATTATTAAAAATAGTTTGCATCTCAGTTATAGTAATTTTTACTTTGGTAACAATCAGTGTTGTGTTGCTGGGGGCGGAGCTTAGAGGTAAAACTACTATAGAGGCATGGTATTGGGTTTCACTTTATTTGATACCTGGTGCCATCCATAAAAGACCTTTGAAAGGGCATTTTAACTTTTTTTTTTTTTTTTTTTTTTAATTATTATTATTTCTCCTCTATCTGGGGCTGACATGTACAGGAGGAGCACGGCTTTCTATGTTATATGGGTCCTCTAGGACCCAGAAGCCCTCAGAGTTCCCAGCCCCCTTAGTGATTTGGTCAAAGAGAGCCGCATCACAGCTGTGCACTCAGCGGGCTATCCTAAGGATTGTGGATCAGTATTTGTGGAGAGAAAAAAACACTGTTTTAATTTGGTCATATCCTAAAAAAAATTCTTTAAAGGGATCCTATCATTCAGACGACATTTTTTCTAAGTACCACGTCGGAATAGCCTTAAGAAAGGGTATTCTTCTTCTACGTTTCGTTGTCTTCTCCGTGCTGCTGTTCGCCTACAATCCCAGTTCTTGACGGTATGTAAATTAGCTCTCGCAGCACTAGGGGTGTCCCCTCTCTCCAGCGCTGCTGCCTCCTCTTCTTCAGCAGCGTCATCTTCAGCCTCTTCTTCCGGCGGTGGCTTGTAACTTCTAAGGCCTCCGGCCAAGCAGACTGCGCATGCCCATAGGCCACGAGAAAATGGCCGCTTGCATAGTATTGTAAGTGGCCATTTTCTCGGGGCCTGTGGGCATGCGCAGTCTGTTCTGCCCGATGCCTAGAAGTAAGAAGATAAAGCTAGAAGAAGAGAATGAAGAGGCCATTCCTGATGCAGATGGAGGCGGCGCTGGAGAGACTTCTCTCGCAGCATTGGGGCTGCCCAAAGTGCTGTCTGAGCTCTGGGGCCCTCCCCCAGTGCTGCAAGAGAGCTAACTTCCATACTGAGAGAAACTGGGCGAACAGCGGCGCGGAGAAGACGACGAAAGGTAGGAGAAGAATAGCCTTTCTTAAGGCTATTCTAACGTGATACTTAGAAAAAAAATGTCGTCTGAATGATAGGATCCCTTTAACTATAAATAAAACAGTTCGATAATCAAAAAATATTTGTTTTTTTTTATTTTAAGTTTTATAAAGCTCTATTTCTGAATCGCAAAATAAATTAAAAAGAAAAAAAAAAATACTGCAAAAAAATTTAAAAGGCAAGAAACCACCCACTAAGAATACAAGATATTTTGAAAGTGGAACAATATACACGACGTACGATATTAACAGATGCAACAGGCTGATTTACCTCTTCCCCTTAGACAAGGAGAGCAGAATAGTCAGTACATTTATCACGAGCAATGATGACCTTTATGTTTTAGATATTAAATTTCACTACCTCCTTGACTAACTGGAAATTGCCCCTGTGGAATACGATAGAATCAAACAATAGCTATAAAGGCTTTTCATGAGTTTAAGTGAAGATTTTAGTTTGTGTGGAGAGGGAAGGGGGGCTTCTCGGGAAGCGTTGGGAGACGTCCCCCACCAATTGTGAAGTCATTCCAACCGCACTGACACCACTTGAACTAAGAACAAAAATATAACTGCAGATAAAGAGGATAAAACACAAACCTAAGTGGTGAAGAATAAATCAACAACGCCCCTTGTAAAACCTTCAAAGGATTCTATAGTTATGAGGTCAGCCTAAAAAGCATTCCTTTAAGACGGACCCTCGGTAAGACATTATTGTAAATAAAGTTGCATTGAGTATGTTTTCTCATTGATCAAATCACATAATACTATATAGAGAATCATTTACATTATATTAATTATATTTTAAAATAAAAAGCATAAATTGAATTTTTACAGAAGCATAAACAATTACAACTTTGTTCACAGTTTTTATTCTATAATGTTAAAGGGATCCTATCATTTAAACTGAATTTTTTTCTGCTTATCACTTAAGAATATCCTTAAGAAAGACTAATCGACTCCTACCTTTAGAGGTCTTCTTCGCGCCGCCGTTCCATAGAAATCCCGGTTTTCACGAGTATGCAAATGAGTTCTCTCAAAGCACTGGGGGCAGGCCCAATGCTGCAAGAAAACTCTCCAGCACCGTCTCCATCTTCCTCAGGCCTAGAGCAAAGCCGACTGTGCATGCCTAACGGCCACAAGTCAATGGCCGCTTACGACGCTGTTTGAGTGCTGGGGCCCGCCCCCAGTGCTGCGAGAGAACTCATTTGCATACCGGCAAAAACCGAGATTTCTACGTAACAGCGGCACGGAGAAGACATTTAAAGGTAGGAGACGAATAGCCTTTCTTAAGGCTATTCCTACATGATAAGCAGAAAAAATTCAGTTTAAATGATAGGATCCCTTTAATGTGCCTACTTATCTGAATATGTTTTTTTGGACACATGCTGGGATTTGGGTTCTTTTTAAGCAATGGTGGGTTCTCTCTGTTATATAACAATTTGGCCTGTAATTGTAAGGCTAAGGCCCCAAGTAGTAAGCCACCGCAAGAAAAAAAAAAAAAAAAAAGTGTTGCGGGAAAAGTAGCAGCAGCACAGCATGACTTTCTCCCCACAGCATTTGTAACAAAGTCAGACTTTCTGCTGCCATTACACCTATATTGAAACCCACGTGGGGCCCCGGGCCAAGGCCGTTTTCGGACAGTCATAATGTGGTCTCAGTTTAGCGTCAGTGTTACGGGCTTGATAACTGAACCTCTTGCAAGGTTACAGAACCCTATGGGGTTGAAGTCTGGTTCAACAGATCCCAAAGGAAGGATGAGGCCACATAAAAGCCATCTGAAACTAGAGTAAATGTATGTTGGAGCTACATAAATTAAACAAAAAACACTGCATTGTGCCAGTTTATTTTTAGTTTTAAAAAAATTCCTTATTTGAAGTCATCAAAATTTTTTACATTTTTTATACTTCGTACGTATATGCACTTTTGCTTAATGTCTACTTTCAATCTGTTGAGAAACCAAAAAACTACAAATATGATGCTCCAAATGTTTTATTTTTTTTTAAAAAGTGTATATAAAGGTTTATTTTTATAGTGAGGTCTCAAAAACTTTGTCATAGCCAAGACAAGACACCCTAAACATAATACACTACGTACCTATAAACATACTGTAAAGGAATATTATTGCTTCAATAGTTGAAAGTCATGTCATGTGATAATTAGGGTTGAGCCGATCTTGAGATTTCAGGATCGATTTCGAAATCAGATTTCTGATCATTTTCCAGCCAATCCCGATCGTGAAATTTGCCCGATCGCCGATCGAGATCTGATCTTTTCTGATCCTCAACCCTAGTCAATGCTTCTCTATGGGAAAAGTCACTTGCGGGTTAAGCCGATCTTGAAAAAATCTCCGACCTCGATCCCGCTGGAAAAGATTGGGTCGGAATTCCGACCGCGATTGTGAAATTTACTCGATCGCCGATCAGAATCCAATCTTTTTCAATCCCGATTGCTCAACCCTAGTGAATCTTTTATATTAACATCTCAAAGTTCTTGCAGTCATTCCATAAGATCCTTCATTGTTACTTCCCAACTGTTATTAATCATATAGGTAATAACCTGCTTTAGGTTATCCTTTCAGGGAGTCCAACCCGAACGGACTACCAAATGCACTGGCTAGCGGTGTGCAGTGAAAGCACACAAACCCCATAGACTATAATGGAGTCCGTGTGCTTTCCGCACGGTGCCCGCACGAATCAAGCAGACATGAAAGTAGGTCACAAAGTACTTTTCTGTTCCCATGTTCCGTTCGGACATCACACGGACCCCATTATAGTCTATGGGTCTGCGTGCTTTCACTGCACACCGCTTACTAATACTTTTGATATTCCATTTGGGGGTGTTGGGTTCCCGTGCGAACTACCTGAACAGATTACCAAATGCAGATGCGAACCAGGCCTCAGTCATATGCTGGACTCACAGATGCTCAATTAGCTACTGGAAGCAAATTCACAGCACAATTTGTATGTATTACATACGAATTTTGATATGAATTTCATCCTAGGCATTGTAACAGGTAAAATCCACGGTGAGGGTCTGCAGAATCAAAATTGCATGACAAGACAAGTTGTGCACTTGATATCAATTCGATTTTGTTGCAATTTCATCAAATTCTGCTACTGTAAAATTTTGCAGACATTGCAAATCAGAAAGGAAAAATTAAAGTTCTTAAAAAAAAAAAAAAATAGCAATATTTTGAAACTTTTTATACAAAGAAATGATGTGCTCTAAATGTATTTCAACCATAATAGACAAAAAAAAAATCCAAAAACAAAAATAAGCCCCGAGATCTTCCACTCTCCCAATTCCTGGCTCGGTGCACGCAGAACGCCGCAGTAAAGACTGAAGGCCGAGCGGCTTCTCACTTACAATAACAAGCGCTGGGAAGTTGAGTTAAACAGCGTTTAGACTTCCCCATAGCCCCAAGTCTTAGACTACATCTGTTTTCTTTAATACACAAAACCAGAGTTAAAATAGCTCCATTTATCACGGCATGATTGTAGGCAGACAAACCAGCCTGTCTGTTTCTAGATAGTGAAAGCAACTGTTATTAATCACAATTACAGGGCCCGCAGTACAAGAGAAATAGCAGCAATATTCGGACCCCCCTCTTTATTTTTGCCGAAACTCCAAAGCTTGGCTAAGAATGTCAGGCCACGTCCTGGAGGTCAGTAAATAAAGAGGATTTCATGTTGTTAATTCAGAGCAGCAAGTTCATGTGCCACATGTTAGGACCAATCCAATTTTCATTACCTTCTGTGCATGAGCTAAGGAGCAAGGCTTAAAGACGACCAGTTTAATTTAGGTAATGCCCAAGAAAAAGTTCTACAAAAGTTTCAAAAACTTTTCTCAACTTTTTTCAGGATAAAACATCTGGGTATTCTTTCACAATAGCTCAAGATTAGAGATGAGCGAACACTAAAATGTTCGAGGTTCGAAATTCGATTCGAACAGCCGCTCACTGTTCGAGTGTTCGAATGGGTTTCGAACCCCATTATAGTCTATGGGGAACATAAACTCGTTAAGGGGGAAACCCAAATTCGTGTCTGGAGGGTCACCAAGTCCACTATGACACCCCAGGAAATGATACCAACACCCTGGAATGACACTGGGACAGCAGGGGAAGCATGTCTGGGGGCATAAAAGTCACTTTATTTCATGGAAATCCCTGTCAGTTTGCGATTTTCGCAAGCTAACTTTTCCCCATAGAAATGCATTGGCCAGTGCTGATTGGCCAGAGTACGGAACTCGACCAATCAGCGCTGGCTCTGCTGGAGGAGGCGGAGTCTAAGATAGCTCCACACCAGTCTCCATTCAGGTCCGACCTTAGACTCCGCCTCCTCCGGCAGAGCCAGCGCTGATTGGCCGAAGGCTGGCCAATGCATTCCTATGCGAATGCAGACTTAGCAGTGCTGAGTCAGTTTTGCTCAACTACACATCTGATGCACACTCGGCACTGCTACATCAGATGTAGCAATCTGATGTAGCAGAGCCGAGGGTGCACTAGAACCCCTGTGCAAACTCAGTTCACGCTAATAGAATGCATTGGCCAGCGCTGATTGGCCAATGCATTCTATTAGCCCGATGAAGTAGAGCTGAATGTGTGTGCTAAGCACACACATTCAGCACTGCTTCATCAAGCCAATACAATGCATTAGCCAGTGCTGATTGGCCAGAGTACGGAATTCGGCCAATCAGCGCTGGCCAATGCATTCTATTAGCCCGATGAAGTAGAGCTGAATGTGTGTGCTAAGCACACACATTCAGCACTGCTTCATCAAGCCAATACAATGCATTAGCCAGTGCTGATTGGCCAGAGTACGGAATTCGGCCAATCAGCGCTGGCTCTGCTGGAGGAGGCGGAGTCTAAGATCGCTCCACACCAGTCTCCATTCAGGTCCGACCTTAGACTCCGCCTCCTCCGGCAGAGCCAGCGCTGATTGGCCGAAGGCTGGCCAATGCATTCCTATGCGAATGCAGACTTAGCAGTGCTGAGTCAGTTTTGCTCAACTACACATCTGATGCACACTCGGCACTGCTACATCAGATGTAGCAATCTGATGTAGCAGAGCCGAGGGTGCACTAGAACCCCTGTGCAAACTCAGTTCACGCTAATAGAATGCATTGGCCAGCGCTGATTGGCCAATGCATTCTATTAGCCCGATGAAGTAGAGCTGAATGTGTGTGCTAAGCACACACATTCAGCACTGCTTCATCAAGCCAATACAATGCATTAGCCAGTGCTGATTGGCCAGAGTACGGAACTCGACCAATCAGCGCTGGCTCTGCTGGAGGAGGCGGAGTCTAAGATAGCTCCACACCAGTCTCCATTCAGGTCCGACCTTAGACTCCGCCTCCTCCGGCAGAGCCAGCGCTGATTGGCCGAAGGCTGGCCAATGCATTCCTATGCGAATGCAGACTTAGCAGTGCTGAGTCAGTTTTGCTCAACTACACATCTGATGCACACTCGGCACTGCTACATCAGATGTAGCAATCTGATGTAGCAGAGCCGAGGGTGCACTAGAACCCCTGTGCAAACTCAGTTCACGCTAATAGAATGCATTGGCCAGCGCTGATTGGCCAATGCATTCTATTAGCCCGATGAAGTAGAGCTGAATGTGTGTGCTAAGCACACACATTCAGCACTGCTTCATCAAGCCAATACAATGCATTAGCCAGTGCTGATTGGCCAGAGTACGGAACTCGACCAATCAGCGCTGGCTCTGCTGGAGGAGGCGGAGTCTAAGATAGCTCCACACCAGTCTCCATTCAGGTCCGACCTTAGACTCCGCCTCCTCCGGCAGAGCCAGCGCTGATTGGCCGAAGGCTGGCCAATGCATTCCTATGCGAATGCAGACTTAGCAGTGCTGAGTCAGTTTTGCTCAACTACACATCTGATGCACACTCGGCACTGCTACATCAGATGTAGCAATCTGATGTAGCAGAGCCGAGGGTGCACTAGAACCCCTGTGCAAACTCAGTTCACGCTAATAGAATGCATTGGCCAGCGCTGATTGGCCAATGCATTCTATTAGCCCGATGAAGTAGAGCTGAATGTGTGTGCTAAGCACACACATTCAGCACTGCTTCATCAAGCCAATACAATGCATTAGCCAGTGCTGATTGGCCAGAGTACGGAATTCGGCCAATCAGCGCTGGCCAATGCATTCTATTAGCCCGATGAAGTAGAGCTGAATGTGTGTGCTAAGCACACACATTCAGCACTGCTTCATCAAGCCAATACAATGCATTAGCCAGTGCTGATTGGCCAGAGTACGGAATTCGGCCAATCAGCGCTGGCTCTGCCGGAGGAGGCGGAGTCTAAGGTCGGACCTGAATGGAGACTGGTGTGGAGCGATCTTAGACTCCGCCTCCTCCAGCAGAGCCAGCGCTGATTGGTCGAGTTCCGTACTCTGGCCAATCAGCGCTGGCCAATGCATTCTATTAGCCCGATGAAGTAGAGCTGAATGTGTGTGCTTAGCACACACATTCAGCTCTACTTCATCAGGCTAATAGAATACATTGGCCAATCAGCGCTGGCCAATGCATTCTATTAGCTTGATGAAGCAGAGTGTGCACAAGGGTTCAAGCGCACCCTCGGCTCTGATGTAGCAGAGCTGAGGGTGCACAAGGGTTCAAGTGCACCCTCGGCTCTCCTACATCAGAGCCGAGGGTGCGCTTGAACCCTTGTGCAGCCTCGGCTCTGCTACATCAGAGCCGAGGGTGCGCTTGAACCCTTGTGCACACTCTGCTTCATCAAGCTAATAGAATGCATTGGCCAGCACTGATTGGCCAGAGTACGGAATTCGGCCAATCAGCGCTGGCCAATGCATCCCTATGGGAAAAAGTTTATCTCACAAAAATCACAATTACACACCCGATAGAGCCCCAAAAAGTTATTTTTAATAACATTCCCCCCTAAATAAAGGTTATCCCTAGCTATCCCTGCCTGTACAGCTATCCCTGTCTCATAGTCACAAAGTTCACATTCTCATATGACCCGGATTTGAAATCCACTATTCGTCTAAAATGGAGGTCACCTGATTTCGGCAGCCAATGACTTTTTCCAATTTTTTTCAATGCCCCCAGTGTCGTAGTTCCTGTCCCACCTCCCCTGCGCTGTTATTGGTGCAAAAAAGGCGCCAGGGAAGGTGGGAGGGGAATCGAATTTTGGCGCACTTTACCACGTGGTGTTCGATTCGATTCGAACATGGCGAACACCCTGATATCCGATCGAACATGTGTTCGATAGAACACTGTTCGCTCATCTCTACTCAAGATATTCTTAGCACCGTAGTCCTAGGAGCCTTGAGATAGATCATGGGAAGTTTTTAGGTTAAGTTTTTGGATCGGAACCTGAGATGGAGGCCGCCTCAGTTCCGATCCAAAAACCGTGTAGCTGCGACTGAAAGCTTCCAGCTGCACAGCGTTTCTGACCCTTAGGCTAAGGCCCCACATTGCGGAAACGCAGCTTTTTTTGTTGCAGATTTTGCTGCATTTTTTTGAGCCAAAGCCAAGAATGGCTACAAAAGGAATGGGAAATATAAAGGAAGTTCTTATACTTCTCCCTTCTGCTCAATCCACTCCTTGCTTTGGCTCAAAAAAACGCAGCAAAATCTGCAACAAAAAGAGCTGTGTTTCCGCAATGTGGGGCCTTAACCTTAAAGGGGTTGTCCAATAAAAAAAATTTTTAAATTCAGCAGCCTTACGACCCGGGATGTCTCAGGTGACAGTATATGAGTGACATCTCGGGTCTTTTTCTTAGGCCACTGATTGGCCTCATCGGTCACGTGCGGCGAACAAGTCCTGGGGTTGCTGTGGGACTGGTCAGCGGCCTGGGACACTGGAGCACCAGTAACAAGTTTTTTGTTTTTTTTTCCCCTCACCTGCTCTGGCTTCCAGGAAAAGAAAAAATGTTCCTTGGACAAACCCTGCGTTTTACAGTACCTGTATAATGAAAGGGGTTCGGACTAATCCACACATTGCAGAATCAAATTAAAATAATTTCCAGTGGAAAATGTGCATTGGAAAATCGCAGCATGTCAATTATACATGCAGAAACGCTGGCGGTTTCCGTATAGGTATAATTTGGGCAGAAAGTCTGCAGTGAAATACTTTACGAAAACGCTACAGAAATCTCTGCAATGCGTTTCTGCTGCAGCTTTTTTTTTCCCTGCATTTCACTATGTGGGGCCTTACCCTAAAGGTGTTTTCCAATTTTGTAAAGTGGTTTCATATCTTTTAATGATGGATGGGGACCGACCTCTGAGACCCTCATCGATTCTAAGAATGACACGTTTAGTGTTGTGCCCACTTTCCATGTACAGCAATATCCTATCCACTTTATAAAGCTGAAGCCACATATTGCAGAAAACCTGCAAATTTATTTTGCATTTTGATATCAAAACCAAGAGTGGCTTCAGAAAGAATGGGAAGTATAGAGGAAGCGATTCTGCTTCTATCTTCTGCTAGATTAGTAGGGTCTTGTAGGTTGGACCAGCAGAATGAAGACACTCTGGCACTTCTGAAGATGTGGCTGGGCCTGGTAGTTCAGCCTCATATACGGCAGGCAATGTGGCTTATGCTCTTCTGATTGGCCAGCACCTCGGGGTACAAGACCCCACCAATTACACATGGATATGGACAGACAGGCAATGTATATTCCCTAAAAACTCCTTTTAAATGAAAAGGATACTCATCTTAGTCATTCATGACATATCCATGGAAATCCATAGATGTCTGACAGATATGGGGCTCACCGACCCCTGCCCTGCGTGCTGCCATGTCTGCTGTAAGTGAAGCAGCCCATGGGAGATATGAATACACCCGAGCACATGTGCAGTCTGTATTACTGCCATTACCTAAACGTCATCCTAAAACCCAATCCAGAAGTCTGTGCTGTGTTGACTGCAGTCCAGGAGAACATCTGGATTAAATGGATATATCAGAAGGAAAATAAACCCCTGCATGTTGTTAATGTGACAAAACCTGCACATACAGTGTGATCAATGTCTTATTGTTTTTGTAACGGCTGAGTTAACTAAACCAAACACTTTGGTAGGGGTCATTTACAAACTCCTCAATGATACCGCCTGCAATTACACAGACTATGGTATACGGTATACTTCCATTGTTCATCTGGATTCTGTTAAAGTGACATTCACGTGTCTCTCATTATGCAACTTACTAAAATAGTAATTAGATTACACTATATCACTGTAATGTATCTGATACTCATTCTTCTAGGTACTGAAACCTGCCAGGTCCAATACGGTGCGTCCAACTACTACAAGCTGCTCACTTACTACAGGTTATACCAGGGTTTGGCCTTAAGATTAATAGAATGCTGGAAGCATAGAAATAATATACGGTAGCCCATACAACGAAAATCAGACAAATAATCGCTAAAAAAAATGAAACCAAAAACAAAAAAAAACCGGTCTACAACATCTGATTGTCGGGCAGTAACCTTAAAGAGAACCTTTCCACCCATCATAGTCCAGTTGTTAACCTCCAGTAATAGATGTCACTCCACTGAATCCAGTGCAATTATCATTTTTCCTCTAATCCTCTCCATTCCTGAGCAATCTGAGTTTTTAGTCTCCAAATGTCCAAGTTTCTACCAGTGTCAGGCAGTGGCCATAAGGATTTTGGTTACAATAAGACACTGGCATATACGTGACATGTTTGGCACAACTCGGCACATCTTGGGGCTAAAACTATGGCACAGCTGGACTGTTTTCTGTAGCCCTCGCAGTTCATTTCAATGCCTCATGTGCTACGTAGACTCTCTACTGTCTCTACTAACCATCTAGACCTAGACGGCGGCATATTCCAATGAACAGATAAGACTTTCCAGTTACTGGACAGAGCTCTCAGTAGATGAGCTACCAGACACCACATGACATGACAACCATTAGAAAAATGGATTATTAAAGATAAACCTAAGCGTTACCTCCATGGTGATGTGAGAGACTTCCCCCGTTAGCAAGGATCTCTTCCCTAGCAGCAAACTGTAAGAAAATAATAATAAAAAAAAATATTGATAGGATTACTATAAAGAATGTGCCATAAGTAGTTCTAATCTAGCAAGCACATAGAGAAGAGTCCAGTGGTATCCGACACCTGCGCAATATAATACACCCTCACCAACCATGAATCTCTGTCCGCTCCTGTCGTTTTATATTTACCAGCAGTCTCTATAGGACATAAAAAGTCCTCAAAAGAGAACCATATACTAAAAATAAAAAAACATCAGTATGTAAAACAGGCTCCTCATCCGACGCTCAGAAATGACAATGTGACACGCTAACAGATATGCAACAAAGGGTTTAAGAATTTATAGAGAAGTACAAGAAGTCATTAACATGTACTAGATCAGCATACGATTTTGTGCTAGCGCTCTAAGTACATTACCTCAATTTCTTCATAGACATGAACAGGGTCACTTAGGCCTCTGTAATTGAAAGCAAAGTAGAAATATACACAGGCACCGGCATCGTAGGTCTGCGTCACCCTGCAAGAGAGGAGAACAAAATGTTTATATAGTGTATGAGGATGACAGCGGGTACCCGTGACATGTATTATGTGGCTATATCAGGATCGTGCAAGCTTGCAGCGATCTAAGACCAACCACTCTGATACAAGCAGTCTTATGTAACAAAGCGTACGCAAAGACTAAAGCCAGTTTACACCCAACAGTAGAGATTACTGGCTTTTCCATTTTTGGGGGAGCCTCGGATTTATTTTTCACTCTCAGTGAAACCGTTTAAAGGCTTGTCCAAGGTTAGAAAAACATGGCTTGTTTCTTCCAGAAACTGTGCTAAACTAGGCCATAAACTGTTGTATTGCAATTCAGCTGAGCTGTGATTCCAGGTATATACCATGTTGCCATCTATGAAGGAAAGCCGCCATGTTTTTTTAGTAATATAGATGATCAATGTAAAAATTCACATCAACTGTGGACATCTGACCAATGATCTAACATGTATAATAGATCTTCAGTTCCCTGACACAGCATGTGTATACCACCAGACTGAGGTCCCTTGGATCCACCAGATAAAGTGATTTTGGGATGTCTGCCATCCAAAAGCCCCTAGGAAATAGACGACAGAACCCTTCAAATGTGGGCGTCTTCTGCGGCTTCAGTGGAGGATCCCCTGGCACTCTGCTGGTACAGTCGAACACTGTTTGTGCAGTTAAGATGGTCGAACACAAGATAAAAGTTGGATAAAATGACTGATTTTACCATTTTGGCCAGTGATGGTTTCCATAATTTCACATAAAAAAATTGTGATCATCCATGACAGAATTCTGTTTGCTGAAACTGATGTGTATTGAGCTGGATATTTTCTGGAGACATTGGTGGAAACTAGATGTTCATGATGTGACTGCCAACATGCCCATGCACCTTATGTTACTATGGGATTATCTATCTGCCACTTTAGTCTGCCAAATTGCTCATTGTTTGTTCATTCGTCCATCAGATCATTCATATATTTTTTGCAACAACAAAAAACCCACATCTGGACTTCAACCACGGTCAAATCTACAGGGAAAATCTTTCCGAGGCCCCGGCAGATGTGCACACAGGGCCCCGCGCACTAAGCACAGCAATAAATAAGGATCCTGGTTATGAATTTGCTGTTACGGATGCATGGCATCAAAGGTCAGAGGTTATCTAGGTTTGTCTAAATATAACAAAAGGAGCTCAATACAGTCCACAGGGCTCTGACATAGTGATTGGTGTCCTTTATATATGCACAGAGCTAGCGGTACATAAATAGTGTATCCTGACAATGTTATTTAGGATTTTATGACCTATCCCTAGGACTGGGCCTAGCTGGGGCCCATACCAATCAGCTTCCAACACTTGCACTATACACAGCATGGGACTGTTGGTTCTGTGCCCCCTATAGTGGCTGGGTGCCGGTATTGCAGCTCAGTTCCCAGTTGAAGTCAATGAGTACAGGTATTGACCCGCCACCAAACAGATATTTATGGCCTATCCTAAGGATAGACCATAAACTCCTAAACTCTGGGCTTGTAATACACATTAGATCAAGGTCTGCTGAGCCTGCAAATTTCTAATCTGTATGGGTCCTCCTGATCCTCACCCAATGGTAGAAATCAGGTAGAGACCGTATGAGCAGTTCAACGCCAATGTGCTCGGATATTGGAGAGATACCATAGGTTGTTACCAGAGCCAAGCATGCATGTGTATTGTGCGGTATTAGGAGGACTCGCTGTCAGTTAAATAAGCATTTGATTTACAGCACAAGAAGCAATAAAAACAGGATGAAGACACATTCCTTAAGAAAAAATACCAGGCTCTGTATAGCCAGCTATGGAAAATACTTCCTTACAGATCTATATTTAGATTTGCAAATATGAATCTGAATTTTATCGGCGTCAATAGAATCCTATATTCTACGACTCCTCGGCCAAAACTATCAAAAGGAGGATTGAAAGCAGTGACTGCTGTGTAAATCAGATACACAGAGATACACAGATCCCTGTAACACAGCCTATACACAAGAATAAAGGATTCAGTATTTCTCTTGCTTGTGGAATCCACTGAGCGGAGAATGAATGGCTGACCCGCTGCATTACTCTTGCTGAAAGACTGAATGGTGCAGGAGCTATTAAATTCCAGCTGTTAAAACATATTCATAAACGTGAAAGAGCAGAAGTCATAGCCAGTGTTCATGCTGCATGTGACATAGGCGCGATCTACGCTACAGGACGTCTCATCATCCCTTATCTAGGGGGTAAAATGAAGAAGTGAATAGTATACAAGAGATACATTTATTATTGCCATCACGTCTGGGGGAAGAAAAGATGGATCTTTAAAGATACAATATTTCATGTTACATTTCATAGATTGTCAGATTGGTTTTTACTACGGGCAGAAGTTGTCAGTGCAAAATGATACGGTTCTATGAAGAGGCGAGTAAAGCCTGGGCAGAGAGGAAGCTGTGGATATAGCACTGACAATGTCTTTCCTAGACTCTTTAAGGTGTTGTCCAGGGACTCTTTCATAACTGAGGGGGCGTTCACACTTGCTCCCGGTGTCTGCCCTGTGCCACTCCACCAGGTTTCCATCCTCAGCCCCAATAAACTGGACAGGGGACGGAAACCCAGCAGTCAACTTTAAAATCCATTCATTTGAAGGTGTCCGCCAGCGGCCTCTGCGCGGGGAAACAGTTTTTTTTTCCCACCCTCCATATCGAAATGAGAGAGAAAGGAGAATACAGAGCAACTGGGGTTAGGTGCTGGTTCCCGGGTCTAATCACATGATCCATGGTTAACCCAGAACCTCTTTCCAACATCTAAAATCCCCTGGAGCAAGAACCCCTTTAATGGGTGAAATAAGGTCTATAATTTGGGAAAGTATAGTTTACAACTAGACTGAAGACCATCTGACGCTGGGTTCACACCTGCGTTTGGGGTCTCCGTTCTATGGTTTCCGTCTTCTGCATGCCAGAAGACGGAAACCATAGACCGGGTCCGGCCGTGCGCGGCGGTGAGCGCTTTATGCTCTCCGCCGCGAAACCGGATTTTTTTTATCCGGACACAGAGTACTGCATGTCCGACTCTGTGTCCGGATTATAAAACCCGGTTTCGCGGCGGAGAGCCTAAAACGCTCACCGCCGCGCACGGCCGGACATCTCTCTCACCCATTCAAATGAATGGGTGAGAAAGCCTCCTGCAGGTTTCCGTCTCCTGCCTGTGTTTTAGGCAGGAAACGGAAACCTAAAGTATGGAGACCGGGCCGCAGATGTGAACGAGCCCTGAAGGAACATATCCAGAGAGTTGTGGTCAATGATTTCTACTGTGAATGGTCCCTGGGTATAAGTGGTGAACCACAAGGTTCAGTGCTGGGTCTATTACTCAACTTCTTTATTAAAGGTACAGTAGATGGGATTTATAGCATGGTTACTATTTTTGCAGAGTACACTGAGATATGTAGTATAAAAAGAATGAGCTGGACAAGGAGGAAATTACCCACAGTAACAACCCAACCTCCATGTCATTCCAAATCCAATGGAAAAAAAGATATAATCTGCCAGGACCTTGAAAATGGAGATAGTCTATTGGAGCCATCAACAGAGCACCACGTATCAACTTTTTTCAGGATCGTTCTCATGAATCCCAGGAGTCGATACAAGATATTCTCCTTTTTTAAGATGCTGTTCCCACATTTACTGATCGTCTGGGCAAACAGTCTAAAAATGTAACTCAAAATGTCCAGCTCACCCTTTGAATGTCGTCGTATCCCTGGGATGCACGGACCAGGTGGATGTTACGCGTTCCATAACATCGTTCCTTCCTCATGGCATGAGGAAGGAACGATGTTCCAAAACGCACAGCCTTGCTATACATTGTATCCACTCCAATCCATTGTATATATGACGATTGTTTTTACGGATGAAGAATAAAGGTTAAATTTTATCAAACTACCACCTGGTGAATGCTGGATGTACAGTACAGACCAAAAGTTTGGAGATTTCAAAAGAGTTCAAAGAGTTTTCTGTATTTTGATGACTGTGAAAATTGTAGACTCACATTGAAGGCATCAAAACTATGAATTATCACATGTGGAATTATATACTTAACTAAAAAGTGTGAAACAACTGAAAATCTGTCTTATATTCTAGGTTCTTCAAAGTAGCCACCTTTTGCTTTGATTCCTGCTTTGCACACTCTTGGCATTCTCTTGATGAGCTTCAAGAGGTAGTCACCGGAAATGGTTTTCACTTCACAGGTGTGCCCTGTCAGGTTTAATAAGTGGGATTTCTTGCCTTATAAATGGGGTTGGGACCATCAGTTGTGTTGTGCAGAAGTCAGGTGGATACACAGCTGATAGTCCTTCTGAATAGACTGCTAGAATTTGTATTATGGCAAGAAAAAAGCAGCTAAGTAAAGAAAAATGAGTGGCCATCATTACTTTAAGAAATGAAGGTCAGTCAGTCTGAAAAATTGGGAAAACTTTGAAAGTGTCCCCAAGTGCAGTTGCAAAAACCATCAAGCGCTACAAAGAAACTGGCTCACATGAGGACCACCCCAGGAAAGGAAGACCAAGAGTCACCTCTGCTGCAGAGGAGAAGTTCATTTGAGTCACCAGCCTCAGAAATCGCAGGTTATCAGCAGCTCAGATTAGAGACCAGATCAATGTCACACAGAGTTCTAGCAGCAGACACATCTCTACAACAACTGGTAAGAGGAGACTTTGTGCAGCAGCCGGCCTTCATGGTAAAATAGCTGCTAGAAAACCACTGCTAAGGACAGGCAACAAGCAGAAGAGACTTGTGTGGGCTAAAGAACACAAGGAATGGGCATTAGACCAGTGGAAATCTGTGCTTTGGTCTGATGAGTCCAAATTTGAGATCTTTGGTTCCAACCACTGTGTCTTTGTGTGACACAGAAAAGGTGAACGGATGGACTCTACATGCCTGGTTCCCACCGTGAAGCGTGGAGGAGGAGGTGTGATGGTCTGGGGGGGCTTTGCTGGTGACACTGTTGGGGATTTATTCAAAATTGAACATACTGAACCCGCATGGCTACCACAGCATCTTGCAGTGGCATGCTATTCCATCCAGTTTGTGTTTAGTTGGACCATCATTTATTTTTCAACAGGACAATGACCCCAAACACACCTCCAGGCTGTGTAAGGGCTATTTGACCATGAGGAGAGTGATGGGGGCTACGCCAGATGACCTGGCCTCCAGTCACCAGACCTGAACCTAACTGAGATGGTTTGGGGTGAGCTGGACCGCAGAGTGAGGGCAAAAGGGCCAACAAGTGCTAAGTATCTCTGGGAACTCCTCCAAGACTGTTGGAAGACCATTTCCGGTGACTACCTCTTGAAGCTCATCAAGAGAATGCCAAGTGTGTGCAAAGCAGAAATCAAAGCAAAAGGTGGCTACTTTGAAGAACCTAGAATATAAGACAAATTTTCAGTTGTTTCACACTTTTTAGTTAAGTATATAATTTCACATGTGCTAATTCATAGTTTTGATGCCTTCAGTGTGAATCTACAATTGTCATAGTCATGAAAATACAGAAAACTCTTTGAATGAGAAGGTGTGTCCAAACTTTTGGTCTGTACTGTATATCTTCTTCGTTCAAGAATTGAGTCTAAAAATGTGCCAGATTTATTGCAATGGCTGACACGGATGACATTTATACCACCTTTTAGTTGGCTTACATAGATCCATAATTTTCCAACATAATTTTGGCACATTTTAGCCAGATGTTTTTTTCTCTGAGAAGCTTCAACGACAAGTCCAGCAAGTCAAAATATTTTAGCCCAAACTAGATGCACCAAAGATGCATCACATTGCCCCAATAGTGAACCACATTTAAGTCATTGTCTAGGCCAGTGGTTCTTAACCGAGGTTCGATCGAACCCTAGGCCCTGTGCACGGCTCATTTTGTGTACCAGTAAAAAAAAAAAACCATATACCTATGTCTTGAATTTGGAAAAAAAATATCTGATTTATCACTAAAGAAGGGTTCGGTGAATGTGCATACGAAACTGGTGAGGTTCGGTACCTCAAACAAGGTCAAGAACCACTGCTCTAGTCAGATCCACAATAGTAAATCTGGGACTTTGTATTTTTGCTATCAATGTGGATAAATATAAAGTTCTGAATCTAAGAACTAATAATCTGCCTACATCATACATCCTGGAGGGAGTAAAATAGAATTACTTATAGGGAAGGATCTGGGTGAACTTGTTGAGCGTAGACTAAAATAACAGCGTGCAATGCCCTAATCTAAGGAAAGCGGGAAATAGTCATGAATTAAAAAAAAAGGTATAGGATTACTACTTTACAAGGCACTGAGAACAGCTTCAAATGGAATATGTTGTCCAGTTCATACAAAGAACAGCATAACAAGAAGATTCTCAGCTATGGGGAAGGATTACATGATTAAAAGAATTAAAGGGGATGTCCAGGCAACCTGGAAAACTTAAGATGGGCTAAAATAAAATAAGTGCTACTCATCTGCCTCTAGTCATCTGCTCCAGCGTAGAGTCTCCAGTTCCATTTCATACCTGAACTACCATAGGCTTCCAGTGGTCATTGGCCTAATGTTGGATACCATTGACAAAAAAGCAGTAAAATCGCAAATACCCAACTTGTGATCGCCAATTTTACTTCCAGCCCATCCAGTACGGGCATAGCATTGTACTGACTATAGAACGCAGGATCCCGGGTAGGTATTGTTTTTGGTTTTATTTTATCCCATCCCCTGCCACAGTCTGCCTGGAAAGCCTGTATAAATGTATTTAGTGTTGAGACATCTAAGGGGGTACAAGATTAACCTGTATACGTATATAGATGACCAGTACAAAAAAATATGGTGAAATGTTGCATTGTGTAAAAGCTCCTCAAAAGAAAGGGGGCACTAACTCAGTCTATAGGTTTACTCTGTAGAGGGGACAAGGATTCTTTGGTCACCCCAGGAGCTGGTCACAGCAGGAACAGCTTCAAAAAAGGCTTAGATGTCTTCATACAATAAGACATTAACTCCTATACAAATGTAGAGACTTCTTGTTTCCCACACTCCCTCCCATCTCTTGGTTGACCTTGATGGATATGTGTCTTGATCTTAACGGTATGGTACTAAATATGTAACTATGTTGTGCACCCCTAATATGAAGCAATTGCTGCCTTACAGGAAAATGTCATCTTCTTCTGGATCAACACTATTGATGAATATCTGGAACCTGTTGGCTTTCTGTATACATGTCAGGGATGTTTACTTATCACCAACTCACAGGATAAATGATAAATGTATGACTGTAGGGTCAGCAATGATCAATAGAAAGGGCCGATGTCCCATTTCCTCAAGATCACCATTCCATTCAAACTTATCATTGGGTAGATTGAAGCCGATGGATAATCTTCATCGTGAGAGTGGAACCCTATCCAGATCTTGGCATGGATGTTGAACATGCAAGGTGAACGCAGGGTAACATTTCTATAGTAAGTTATTTAAAGGTGTCTTCCAGCCACAAACTGAATTTTCATACAGATGACCACAGGATAGGTCATCAGTTTGTAATCTATGGGATCCAACACCTAGACCCTGCACAGATCATCTATTCTAGCAACCTCTGGGTCTCAGAAGCCAGAACCTTAATGTAGATATTTTTCAGTTCTACAATTGAGCATTTACACTAAAAACATTAAGATTTTATACACAATACCCACATAATGATATAATACACATCTTTGACAACCGCTATTGGGTCCTCTGGGAGATCGCACCCGACTGATCAGGCATTACTCAGTGCATTCTGCAATCATGTAGACAGATCCCCAAAGAGTTGAGTACTTGGGAGTTCCCACCTCTATACCAGACCTTCTCCTTACAACTGGATCTAATTTTAGAATGATCAACATAAAATGGAAAAAAATCTGAATAAAATATTGTATAAGACTCCACAGTAACAGGGAAAGCTTGGTGGTGACGGGACCGGCCACAGCAGGCAGTTTACATTAATGCCACATAAAAGTATATGGGGTTTGTAGATTTGGACAGACGTAATCTCTAAATATACCTGCTATTTATTTAGACACTGGGACCGCAGTCTGCAGTAAAGGCTGAGCTCATTTTATTGATCTTGCAAACGGACGGACAAAGCGTTTATACAGGACTTACAATACATAATTCTTTACATAGTATATAGGACTTACACATCTTATGAGTGGATGGCATATTGCTACCCTTCATTCTTATGATCCTGAAAAGGATCAGGACTCTGTAGCCGTGTTGCCATTTCCCCATGTACAGCGGTACACTTGGCTGGGTGCACCCGTTCAGGTAAAACGTGAAGGCCCCCAGTGATAAATCCACACTACAGACCCTTCTTATTGGAGGTTGGTTTTCACCAATCATAAACTGATGGCATATCCTGCCCCAATATAGGAGTTGGTCATGGGACAACACTTACCTCTATCCATAGGATAAGGAATATAAGATTTTTTGTCATTTTGGTGGTCTCGCCCCTGTGATCCCCGCCAATCATGAGAACAGGACTAAGATGGGAATACCCCATTACTATAATAAGGTTGCAATGATAGAGAGTCAATGTAACTTTTGTACAGCAACCTTAATTCCAAATCCCCAGCTAAAGTGAGACGGGCCTCAATTATTAAGCCGCTCCAGCCCCTTATTAATTCACTTGCACTGCCATGCAAAAGTGTCGTGCGCAAAAGATGCAACACATCTACACCAGGAACTGGCATAGGTGGGATAGTAACTTACTCACAATGTGTCTTAATTTAGTCTTCAGTACTTTATTACATTGGATTAAGAGGTTCCTTGAAGTCGATCCTTGTGTTCCTCCATATTGTGTGCAACACGCACAGCTACATATTTAAAGATTAATCTGCAGTAGTCGTAGTAGTAGGCTGTGTTCAGGTTTCCATTCAGGAGGTCCACTTTGGGGCCCTTGAACAGAAACCTAATCCGCATAACAAAAGGGGTTACCTGTGGAGCCCATAGACTATAATAGGGTCCGCGTGGTTTCTGCCCAAAAAGGGCGAAAAATGCGGGGGGGGGGGAAATGACTACTTGCAGTGCTTTTCTCTCTGCATTTTCCATACGAAGAATGGAACGGAGTCCCCATATGGCGTACAAGCGCTGATTTGAACCTCGCCTCAGACTTCATGCACATGACCTATTTTGCAAACAGAATGTCTTCTAGGTCCGTGTGTGCTTCAGATGGATCTGAAAAGAACCTGCTCTAAAAATATTGTAAAGGAATGGAAGGCGCATGGATTGTACACTAGGACCTGTACATGAAGCCTTCAGCAAGAATCTGCTGACTCCATAGACAAGATACTGGTAAAATTTGTAACCTTTTCAGGGGTACACCGTAACGCTTGTAAAATGTAAAGAAAAATAGACCGGTCATAAACTCTGCGCCAAATTTGCAGACTATTATTATACAGTATTACAGCACAGGCTTAGTCTCAGACACCTTCCAGGAAGCGAGCCAGGGAGTATTCCTCAATCTGCTTGTGTTTCAATTGCGTGTGGCCAAACACGAAGGCATAAAGTTTACATAAGACCCATAACAACCCGAGTTTACTGTAGAGGGGACAATACGAAGATTTACATCCTTCCAGGCTGCCCAAGGATTCCAGAAAGAGAGATAATCAAGCCGAGTCTCCCCATAAACATGTAAAGACAAAGCAGAGAATATGTTTGACATTTTTGTGCTAAGGAATTTGCTTTACAACCCAGGTCTTGTTTTTGTTAGCATTGCAGCGTGAAGATATATGCCCGGCCATTATCCCATGTAGAGGGAATAGATAATAAAGACACATTTGCAACGCACCACCAAGAAAGTTTTAAGGGCATTTCCTCAGATGTCGAGGCTTTTAAGCGATCTGTTCTTCATCTTTTTACCACATCCTTCAATTATTTTCTTTACTTCTAAATAAAATCTACAATTCTGTTTACAGCTTTGGAGGTTTTTTTAATGGCCAAATTGCTAACAATTTAATTTCGCTCATTCTAGTAAAAATAACATGTCAGCGAGAGATAAAAATGTTACGTTGTTGGTATAAAACAAAATATAAAACTTACTACGGTTCTCCCTTCCAGTGTGCCACTCCAATTTTAGACCCATAAAGCACCAGTTGTAGGAATTAACGGGCGCACGATAACGCTTTATTTTTATTATATTCGTCAAAGGAGGGGGGGTTTCTTTCCAAAGTGCTTGGCCATGAAATGTTACTGGGAATCTGGAGTTTCAATTTCAGGATTTAAAAAAACAAAAACAAAACTTTTTTCCTTTGTTTTGATTTTTAAACAGAATGAGTCGGGTCTCCTGGTGTAATGCCGGAATTCACCATCAACTAACCATTTTGGATCATTCATGATTATGTGCTTTTAGGTGTTGTGTGCCCCTCTATTACTCCTCCAGGAAAACTATAACTAGATGACAATTTGGGATTACTGTTATCCTTGTCAGGAGGTTGTATCCTTATGCAGTCTGACACTTTCACTTCCAAAATTGTATGTATTGACACATCTTGTGGACAAGATAAATGGTGTGTGTGTGTATATATATATGAGAGAAAGACATATACATATATTTACACACGCGTGCACACACACAGATATACATACACTCAGTTGGTAGTTTAATGATACTTATCCAGAAGGAATAATAGAGGAACAATTCTAAGGGAAAAAAAAGAAGCTCAAATACAATTGCCGTATATACTCGAGTATAAGCCGACCCGAATATAAGTCGAGGCCCCTAATTTTACCACAAAAAACTGGGACAACTTATTGACTCGAGTATAAGCCGAGGGGGGAAATGCAGCAGCTACTGGAAAATGTCAAAAATTAAAATGGTCGGAGTTTTTGGGTGCAGTAGGTGCTGGGTGCTGGGGAAGGGGAGGGGGTGTTTTGGTTGTCTGTCTGCCCCTTCCCTGAGCTTGAGGACTGGGTTTCCCCCCCCCCACTTGGAATTCAGTCTGGCTGACTATAGGGTATCTGCAGTGCTCCTATTAACCCCTTCCCGACGGAACAGGAGCACTGCAGATCCCCTATATTCAGTAGACCGGGCACTTTCAGACACACGGATACCTAATGTGTTTGTGTGTCACAGTCATTTTCTACTTTTATATGTATTCTAGGGAAAGGAGGGATTGAGAACTGTTATTTACTTTATCTTTTTTTTCACAATTTGATGGGAGATTCTATACATTACTATTGTGGCTGTGGGGATAACGTCACTCCTTAGGGAGAGACGTCCAAAGAGACAGAAACGGTGCCGTCCGCAGCTGAGAAACTGATTTGGTTATAACCTCGCATCATGCAGCAAAGGCTTCTGGGAAGTCGGGCATGTTGTTCAGGGTTGCTTGCTATAGAGGGCAGCAAACAGAGGCACTATCTCCCTGTTTACATCTTGGGAGACAGATTTGCATATTCTCCCATATTGTGGCTGGTCATAGACCCCCCTCCTCCCCCACCAAAAAAAAATATATATATTTTTTTTTTTTGCTTGACTTGAGTATAACAGAAAAACAAAAACTGTGCTGAAAAATTCAGCTTATGCTCGAGTATATACGGTATTTACTGAAGCAGACATGTTAGAAGATTTAAAAGTACTTCTTTAAGGGATGGTCTTACGAACACCGCTTAAGCCTATCCACAGGATAGAGAATTGTTGAGCATATGACCACTGGGAACCTCACCAATTACAAGAAAGGGGTTCCTGTCACCCCCCCCTTATTAGAACAAAATGGTCGACAAACCTCCGTTGCCAATCCAGTGCTTGGCTATCTTTGACAGGCCTACAGACACTGAATGGAACAGAAGTGAGCATGCACGACACTGAAAAGGGGGTGAAACAAGCCCTCTGTTGTCATGATTGGCAAGTGTCCGAATAGTTAGTCCCCCACAGATCAGACACTTATTCCTTATCCTGTGGACAGGGAATATATGTTTTCATGTGCGGGATGACTTTAATCTCATCATACAAATTTGTTAGACCTTGCAGGTTAATTACTCTCTACAAAATAAAAGGTTTAATTTTTTTTTTTATTGCAACTTCAGACATCTTGTAAGAAATCCAGCTGCTGCTGGGGACTATGGAAGCACATTGGTAACTACATGGTACTGAGATCGCAACACCTCAAAATCCACATACCTGCAAGTCGAAAATGGAGGGAACTGCACACCTCTTTCTTTGCATTCTCGAACAATCCTCTCCTTAACGTTCCGACAAAGATCTAGCACCCTTGATTTAAGAAAAGAAAAATCATTTATTGCAACTATTTAAAGGGGTGTTCCAGGATAAAAATAGTGATGATCTATCTTAAAGATGGGTAATTAATATGAGACCAGGGAGGGTCTGACAACAGACAGCTCTCATGAAGCTGTTCTCAAGGGCTAATACACATGGAGCAGACAGTGCTGTTCCCTCTGTAGTGCCAGACTAGGTTACTGCAGATCAGTCATGTGGCAGTGATTCTGTTCAGCCAGTACACAGAGAACAGCGCTGTCTGCATCCTGCTCCATTCTCTGTAACAGCCGATCAGTGTAGTTCCTTAATTGCAGCCTACATAGGTGGAGGATACATGTCAGCATCCCAAAGCTATTCCTTGTAATGAGATTCATTTTTATGTCAGTGCAAAATCTTGTATATCTAGGCTGTGAAATACAGAGGCGTATATTAAAAAAGACTTGCTGCCTATAGGAGTAACATGGTTTCTGTGGCATATTTTCTCTATGAATTCCTTACAATTTTCAAGATATCGGCTTCCAGTCACTCAATAGAAACCCTCAGCATAAAAGGCAGTGTAATCTGAAGACAGGCTGTTCTATAGTAGGAGTAGCTGAGTAGATCTATCTATCTATCTATCTATCTATCTATCTATCTATCTATCTATCTATCTCCTATCTATCTATCTATCTATCTATCTATCTATCTATCTATCTAGTTTTGTGGGAAAAGATTCAGAATAAATGTCATTTATTGGTCCTAACCCTCCCTCTAGGACTACTACTTCTCTTTGGTACCTAAAGAATGGTTTTAGTACTGCGTATTATATGAAGCTGTTCAATAGATCTGAGCATTTGATAGGTGACGCAAAGTCTTACCTGTCCCAAGGAACAGAGGTCTCAAATGACTCTCCTACCAGATAATAGTCCATACCAAGGTCCTACAGAACATAAACCACAAATTCTGTGTGTTATTAAAAACATTCATTACAAAATGGATGAAGAACGCATTTAACAAAGTGCAGCATAGATATGTTGTGTAACTACGTACTGTACTACATGTGTGATCTCAACATGGACTGGCGCTAGGAGCACATTATGGGGCTTGTCCCTCGCTGCGCTGATGATCATCCAGGTTCATCCCCCATATATCAGATACTGTTTACCCCATAAGCAGGATGGGTCATCAGTATCAAAAAGGCATTTGGGACTGGAGAAAAAACCTCTTTAGGCTAAGGTCCCACATAGCAAGACGCTATGGCCTTTAATACACAGTCCTGTCACATTAACGTGACCATCGTCTACTTTTGACATCAATGTTAAATAACCAATGGCAGAAGGCACGTGTCATCAGCCATCTGGGTGCACTCATCATTGTGGAAGGCACGATGGACCAACACAAGTATGCATCTATCCTTGCGGACCATGTTCACCCCTACATGGGAATTTTTTTCCCTCAGGGTGTCGTCATTTACCAGCAGGACAATGCGACGTGTCATAAAGCTCGCAGTGTATGTGCGTGGTTGGAGGAGCACCAGGATGAGTTTACTGCACTCCCTTGGCCAGTAAATTCCGCGGACTTGAATCCAATTGAGAATCTGTGGGACCACCTCAATCGGGCTGTTCGTGCCATGGATGCTCAACCGCGTAACCTAGCACAGCTATCCACGGCACTGGAGTCGGCATGGCTCAACATCCCAGTGAACATCACCTCAACATCCCAGTGAACATCACCTCAACATCCCAGTGAACATCACCACAACATCCCCTCTCTTCCTGCACATCTCGCAGCGGTCCGCTCTGCCAAAGGTGGTTATTCTGGACAGGTGGTCACATTAATGTGTCTGGACTGTGTACTATTATATATTGCATAAGTGACTTGTTTCCTAATATCGGAGAATCTACCATTACAAAAAACCATATAGAGACTGGTTCACATCACATCAGTGTGTACGCCAAGAAAAGCTTTGCCTGTACGTGTTAGGCATATCCATAGGTACAGCAGCCAAAAAAGGGTTCTTTGACCTCTGTTGAACCTGTGCATACAAGGGACCATAATGGTGACATATCCTACTGCACATGTATACTGTAGAATAAGTAGAAGTCTTGCATCAGTGATGTAAATCGGGAGATTCTTCTGACATATGACAAACAGAGGCTGATAAGATGTTAACCACAAGGTAGACCACCAAGTCACAACACAGGCGTTGCAGGCATCTTCAGAGTATACCTCTACGCCATCATGGAGCCATAGCCTTAATACGTGTGTTGTGTGCTCCAATACGCGATCGTATGTAGAAAGTGCAGGTGATGAGACATTAATAAATTGTGCATTAAATCTCCCGGAATCTGTTAGCCATTGCGGACTGGATAAGTACTATATAATACACTAACTCCTCCATTGACCACTCGCCTATCAATCGCAAAAACATCTGCACACCCTGAACTAATACGGCTTTATGCGAATTCTATTGGCAGAGAAAGCTGGAAAAGAAAATGACAGCATCTGCTTGAAGCAAAAAAAAAAAAAAAAAAAAGACAAAGCCGTGTAGCAAATTTTAAAGGGATCCTTTCTTAAGCTCTCAATATTCCTTAGGGTCAGAATATGTCAATATTCACACTGGTGACCAGACAAAGAGGGGAGGAAAATAGATGCGACCTACCCGAAGGTAAGCAATGACGAATGTCAGCATGTAACCTCTCTGCCCATTATCTTCGCCTGCTGCCAGACCTCTGCAATTGTAAAGATGGTCAATGATTAACTGAGTATTTATGCACAATCGTTACATGCGGCAGTCATAGTATTTCAATGGAAAAAAATACACAAACACGGTTACAAAGCGGAAAACAATGACGTCCGACTTAAGGCACTCGGGGCCATTAATACAATGTAACAATATATTTTGATGGAATTCTAAAGACTTTCCTTTTAATCACGAGCCCAGATAATTTATCAAGTTTCTCCTTTGAACCCTGCAAAGCTTACACGGCCAGGAAGAGGTTCATTTCATCTGACGTAACCGAGTCTTAAACTTCCTTGGATGTGAAACAGTATTTTGTAGCTGACTTTTCAGTCTAATCCTGGATACATTGCCAAAGCAGAAGACAACATATGGTATGGCGATAAAACATGGCAATACAAGGTTCATAATAATGTGTTTCTTATGTTGTAGGTACAGGTTTTGTTTTGGCCTCTAAATAGAAGATTTCCTGCACATTGGGATGTTCCTCATTTTTATACACAGAGGGTTACAAATAGAGATCATTGCATATAACAATTATCCATCAAAGGGTTGTCCACAGAATAGGTGGTAAATAAGATAAGATAATCCTTTTATAGTCCCACAGTGGGGAAATTTCAGTATGTTACAGCAGCATAGTAATACAGATACAGGATAATACACAGTACTATATTATGGAAGCAGACACATATGCTGAGAAGAGAAGATATACTAGGAGTCCATAGCAGCTAAGGAACAGAAGAGAAAGAAGGAAGACGTCATAATCATTAGTTCTCTGTGCGGAGAGATCTTCACTTGGTCTGATGTAGATTATACAGTCTGGTCGCGGATGGAAGAAAGGACTTGCGATAGCTCCTTCTCACACTTGGGGTGAAGCAGACGGTCACTTACAGTGCTGCCAAGTCCCATCATACATGGGGTGGGATTTGTTCGCCCGCATGGAGGTCACCACGGACAGTATCCTTCTGTCACCCAAATAACCAACTATTAAGGCTCTGTTTACACTACAGTCATGAGTGCAGTTTTTATTAGAGTTCTTGGAGGCCTCCAAAGATCAGACATCCTTAACGTAATCTAGATTTGACACTTTTCTATTTAAAGGGGTATTCCTATTTCAGGTATTCATTGCATACCCACATGAGATGCGATAAACACCAGTTAGCTGAGGGACCCGCACCCACCTTAAGAATGGGGGTCCTCCAGCAAGCGTGGCTCTATCAGTCCACTCGTACAGGAGTTATGCAAATAGCTAAAGCTACGTTGGAGTGTCTGCTAAAAAAGATAGAGGATAAAGTCCTGCATGGAGAACTTTATCCTTCGATGGTTTCAGTTTAAAACTAATAAAACCCTGATAGGTCCCATTATGGCCAATGGGGTGCGTTAGGCTCTGTGTGTTAGTGACTGCCACTCTGTTCTTCTGGTGTGTCGGAGGACCAAAACGACAGAGAGGCAGTGATCACATGAACATAGTGTAAAACAGTGTCCTCGGCTATTTTAGGAACTACCCGTTTGGTTATTTTGGGAACTCCTGTACAAGTTAATAGAGACAGACCCGGCCAGCACTCCATGCCAGGAGACAATCTGGTCATACATTTTTAAGAAGAAAGATGAATGATCTTTTGGGGAACATTCAAAAGATTTTTTTAGTCCATCTATCAGACAAAAATATCACACCCAGCAGATTTCTTTCCGGGCAATGATTCTCTGTCATTGGTCGCCCAACAAACGTTATGGTTGAAACTATCCATTTTTATCAACTTTAGGCCAGGTTCTCACAATGTATTTTGGCACGTAATGTGGCACGTAGACAGCGCGGGAGCTTTTGCGGACCGTATATGCGGCACTATTTTGCAGCTGTGATTTTATAGCAAAATAGCGCCGCGTATACGGTCCCGGCTCCCATTGAAATCAATGGGAGCGTATATGGCCCGCAAAAGCTCCAACGCCGTCTACGTGCCACATTACGTGCCAAAATACATCTTGTGAACCCGGCCTTAGAGTAATGTGTATGGGCAGCTTCAGTTGTAGAAGCTTTAAAGAAAACAACTAGAACTGGTAGTCAGTATCAATTCATTTCAGATCCTGGACAGTGTTTCGCATTATCGTCCGCTTTTGGCTGTATGTCAAGACTTTTCTCAAGCTGGACCAATTCTCTGGAATGCGCTACCACCGACAAACATACATTTCCAATATCCATAATGTCAAGAGTACTCTAAAAAGCACATTTTTTTCAGTCCAGCTACCATCTAGAATATTACCCAGAACCCGACCCCACAAAACCCCCAAGGATGCTGTTGAGATCTGTACATCCATAGACATTGGCTGGTGACCGGCTGATGTAGCTTTATAAGTACAACCCTGTTTTCACAAAAGACGGTCAAGACTATTGTCCAGATTTCCTCAGACTGTAAGCTTTTATGGGCAGGACCCTCACCCCTATTATTTAATTTACTTAGTTTGTTACCCTGTAATGTCCAATTTGGTCTGTTCAAATTTTAAGGTACCACAAAAAGTTGTACGTTAACATTAGTCAATTATTCATGTCCCACAATATACATTCTAGAATATTAGGAATGGATCCGAAATAATCCGGGAACGTAGCTGACCAAGAATGTGGTCACGTGAAATAAATATATATTTATTAAATAAAAACAACAGATAATTATCTTAATTACTGTGGAAATGTGTGGCCTCTTTGTGATTGATCTCGTGTATAATTGCCTTCCCGCCGTGCAGTCTTTCACCCCTAGTGACACAAAATGATTTCATGATGTACAAGTGGCTACACATGAAGGATGGGAAGAGCGCTGGATCGGTGTCACTGAGCACAGATCCATCAACTCCCTTCCTCTTCCTCATCCCCTAATGATGGACCAATGTACAAAAAGTAAAATTAAACATAGGCTCAGGCCGAAACACCATCAGGACCTAGATGGAGTGTCAAATTTGGATACTCAATGGAAAATTGGGAAAGGGGGGGTGTAAGAAAAGGCAGGCTGAACAAATGCCATTTTATTTGCTGTGCTTTCCATCGATCAGCCATGTAATCCATCAAGGAAGACGGACAGAAAACTCCCCGTCATTACTCAGCCTGTTACCAGAGTGAAATGTTTTCTGTCCCTTTGTAGCAGCACAAAACAATTAGTGACAGGGGGTGGGCTATCCGCCATTTATCAAATCTTCCTGATTACTCTGTTTCCCCTCTAAAACACAGGAGTCTAAGCTTGGAGTGGACAAAAAAAAAATTAAATATTAACTTTCCTCCATAGTTATCCACAAGGAAAAAATATCAATCAACAGAGGAGACTGACCACTAAGCCGAAACACATAGGGCTGATAAATAGCTACAAGACGACACTTACAAGACACCTAGACACTTCCATATACAAACACAGACTGAAGACACATTCAGTTATACCTGAAATTGGCAGCCGACACTATAAACCATAACGGTTGTGTAAAGGGGATAGGGGGGTCTGTCCAAAATGGCGGGTAATAAATTAGAAAATGGACATAGAAAATTAATGAATTGTCCACCGTATTAACACAATGAGTCCAAGACTGAGCCCTATTTTGTTTGATCTTGATTTTTGTCAATTTTTTTTATTTTTATCAAAATTTATTCCACGTCACTTTACAGACACAGTCGTCACTCATTGGCCTGAGAAGGGCTCACAATCTAAATTCCCATGATTACGTCTTTGGAGTACCCAAGGGAAACCCACACAAGCATGCGGAGAACATAGAAACTACTTGCAGATTTTGACCTAGGTTACAATTGAACTCAATACTCCCGTACTGCAAGGCCACAGCATTGACCACTGAGCCACCATTGATGCCCACAGGCCATTTACACATAGTATAAACCACTGGATGCAGTTATGGCTAAGTTCACATCTGCGCTGAAGTCTCTATAGGAGACACCATGTCAGTGTCCACCTGAAATTGGCAGACACCCAATGGACCCCATTAAAGTCAATGGGATCCATACAACCTGATTGACAATTGTTCTGGTCCTTTGGCGGACTGGGTCAATAGAGAGCCTAGTACCGACGTGAACTTAGCCTAAGGCAGGTTTATAGATTTCTTTAGCATTCATTTTATACATAATTTTACTTAAGCAACATGATCTGAATTTAATGACAGGTTCACTCATAGCAGAAGCACTCCTCTCTTGGACCAACTAACTAAAGCTGGTCAAACACTTTGCACCCCCACCTGACCTCTTCATTTCCCATACACAATGGCTGAGTATCTTTATCTTCTGAATGGCACGACAGAAGATGACCATTACTGGACACCAATGGACAGAACAGTAACTTGAGGCTCCTGGGCTCAAATTCACAACCTGTAATGGGGCCCATAATGACCTAGTGCCATTTAGAACTGAGGTGTATTTTATGTAGGAGAATGACATTTGATGTGCCCTCAGGGTCCAGGGCCTGGTACCGACTCCTGCCGTTGTAACCCCTATAGCTACAGCCCTGCCACCGGCGGCAGCTCGGACAAGAAGAAAGGGCATGTTGAACTCCAAGTGACCAGCCCCTCCCTCACTAAATATCGGTCATCAGGAAAGATGTTGGAGACCACAATACCCATTAGATGGCCGATGGGGTTGTCCAAAATTAATGAAATTTGTCCAGTATTAGACAAACATAGTAGCTTATCAATTAATGTGACCGATACCGTAAACAACCTGTAGACAGGTGCAGCACAATTTTTAGAGATGGTCATGTTTTCTAACCTGGGACATCCATCTAATTAATGCGTATGGTCAGCTTTACTTGAGACATTACGACTGCATCTATAGGAAACCATTAACAATTTAGCATGTTTTTTTGGAGAACAGTGGGAAATCTAAGCAACCATGGAGAATGTATGAACCCCAAGTAGATTCAGACCACAACTGCTGATCCACGTTGATGGTTCATCCCGTCTAGTAGAACTAAAGAACACAAAAAATATGTATTAAAGGGATCCTATCTTTTAAACACATTTTTTTCTCCAAAACATGTCAGAATAGCCTTAAGAAAGGCTAATCGTCTCCTACCTTTCCTTGTCTTCTCCACGCCGCCGTTCGCCCGCAATTCTGGTTTTTCTCAGTATACAAATGAGCTCTCTCGCAGCACTGGGGGTGTTCCCAATTCTGCCAGAGAGCTCTTCAGCGCCGCCTCCATCTTCTTCTGCAATGAGGTCTTCACTGCATCTTCTGACGGCGTCTTCTTACTTCTAGGCCTCAGGCCTAGGGCGAGCCGACTGCGCATACCCACCGGCCACGGGAAAATGACTGCTTACAATACTGTGGAAGTGGTCATTTTTCTTGTGGCTGTGGGCATGCGCAGTTGGCCCGCCCTAGTCCCGAGGCCTAGAAGTAAGAAGATGCAGTGAAGACCTCGTTGCAGAAGAAGATGGAAGCGGTGCTGGAGAGCTCTCTGGCAGCATTGGAGACGCCCCCAGTGCTGCGAGAGAGCTAATTTGCTTACCGAGAAAAACCGGGATTGCAGGTGAACAACGGCACGGAGAAGACAAGTAAAGGTAGGAGACAAATAGCCTTTCTTAAAGCTATTCCGACATGTTAGGGAGAAACAAATATGTTTAAAAGATAGGATCCCTTTTAAAAAAAAAGCTAATATATATATTTCTGATCTTTAATATAATTTTATTTTTACAAAAAAAATGCAATGCCTGCCAAAAAGCCATACAGAATAAGATATAAAAAAGTATAAAGAAAAAAAAATAATAAAGTGGAATATAAGTGGAAATGTCAGCATAAAATCTTCCCTCCATATCCGTAATCAGAGTAACCTTGTTGATCGGGGACTGTACTGTGTGAACACACTTCGCTACTGACAATTAATATTCATTAGGCATTGCGCAGAGTGTTCATTGCCAGCCTCAGCTGTACTCTCCACAGGGAAGGGGAGCTATATTTATGATATTGGGCGAGCTCCTCTCCCAAGCAGAAGAGACCAGGAGGTCACAGTAGACCAATGAAATAATTTGCCCCACAGCAATGTCTCCCTTGAACGCTTTTACCTCTGATCTCATGGTGTTGATTAATGAAGCAATGGTGTCACAAGACCGATACACCAGAGCGACAAGAGAGAGTGAAAGCGCTCACCCTTGTAACACTGGATGTGACACAGGACAAATGAATGTACGTTTAATACATTTCCAAAGCACGAGCGAGAAATCATGCCCTAAGCGTCACAATGCTTAATAGCGTGCAATATGCATATTCTCAGATTTAGAGCACTTAATACAATCTGTACCGCGGCTTCCGACAAGCAGGTCATTACAATGCTCAATAGGAGTCCATATACATTATTGAAGGAACATTTTCCTTTGCCACTGGAGTTCAGTTTGGTAACACACTGCGTGCGGGAAATACCATAGGGTGATTAATGCAGTTTCCATAGGATATAAATCTTTGCCTATGTAGCTACAGGGATGGTAGGTCGCTTCTTATGTTGTCCTGTTCATATTATACGTACCTGCTTTATACCCATATGATCCCTGCCTGTAGTTTATGGTGTTTGGCAATGGGTATAATATACCTAAGATTGGCGCCATCCACATCTACAAAACAATCTCCGAGTTAAGAGTGTGTCTGTCTCTCTCTCTCTCTCTCTATATAACACATTTAGTTTATGAAACAATCTATGGACCACCAGGATGTGTCAGGTCATGTAATAACAGTCCAATATCTTAGCCCTTGTGTCTCCCTACTTCCCTAAGCTCTTGTGAGAAGCGGCCTCGCTCCTATTGTTTGATATGATCATTACTTTGTTACATTATAATGTCTCATATTGTCTGTACATGACCCCTCTGATTTGTTAAGTGCTGCGGAATAGGTTGGCGCTACATAAATAAAAAAAATCATGAAATAATCCTGAATAGCGAACTTTTTTCTTTGGCACTATCAGTTTCAAAACGACCGACAACCAACAGACCCCATTATAGTCAAAGGGGTCTGCCAGACTCCATGAGTAACCACTGTATTAGCGGTCTACCTCTTTGTTATTTGGGTCCCCCACACGACACTAATGTGAACCTAGCGTAAGTCCCGAAAAAAAATCCAGTGACTGAAATACTATGAAGATAAATCTGTAACAAACTATAATAATAATAATAATAATAATAATAATAATAATAATAAAAAAAATAAAAAATTACCATTTTATTTTGAAGCTTAAGTAGGTAATCTTTTTCCAACTCCACCCAAAACTGGCCCCTATTCCGACTTCCCAGTCCTGGGTAGGGGATAACTTGCAGGTTGGTGGACTGACCCAACCTCGCAGTACCCCTGACCCGGAAAAACAGAGGTGTTTCGCCCCCATTTGTAAGAAAGCGAGAGTTGGGCAGTGTTTGCACTTCTCCATTTACTTAAACGGGAGTGCTAGGGGATAGCTGACGTATCACACTTGACCATCTCCGGCACTCCTGATACATGTACTGTCCGATGACCACTCCATTCAGAGATGGGGACGAAACACCTACTGATTTGGAACTCCCTACCTATACTGTGGCTAGTGGATAACTTGCCCAGATGGGACAAGCCCTTTAATGGAAACATCCCAAATTTTTCCACCAATTTCACACCAAGTGCTTTTTTCCCATTAATACAGTACTCTATAATATCCTATGTGATCCTGCTGATGCTTCCGAGAGAATGTTATAGAGCAGATTCTCCTCTACATTCTGTGTGCAGTATATGGCAAACATCCTAGCAACTAGGGGACCACTGAGAATTACAGATTGAGCCTGAGGAGGGGAAAACCGTAAAATGCAACATACCAGTCATATAATAGACATAAATAGCGCTATGGTCACAGACAACGCACAGTTTAGTGAAAAGTTAGGAACATTTCAAGTTTGCCTAGAACGTTCAATTCAAAATATAAGAAAATAATAAGAAAAAACTGAAAATACGCACCCAAACTTTGCAGCTATGTCGTACACTTGCTTCTCATGTTGCAGAACTTTCTCACGATCGCCTTCAAACAACAAAGTTGCAACACAAAGCTGATTTGGATCAAATCCTTTAAACTGCAAAATAAAGCAGCAGAATAAAAACCTGAATTCTAAGTAAACATATAATAGATAAAAATGATTACTATGACAAATGGCAAGGGAACCTGGGAAAAAGATGTAAAATCCGTAAAATCTGGAACTGAGAAGGCTTTGTGGACTAAGGATCCTTATACATGTCCGTATTCTGTACAGATCAGTGTCCGGGCTGTAGAAACCGTCCCCAAAACTTGAAGCAGCTTCTATCCCTGCACAGATTCCATCATATAATTGTATAGGGTCGTAAAAGCCCTTTTTTGGACTTGTGATTATGGATGGCATAAGGCTGCCATATGGACATGTTTCTCTGCAGAATACAGACAGTAAAAACCACTACGGCCAAGTGCAAGTAGCCTAGCAAATTTCTTGGCACACGGTCTGCTTCACCTGTGAATAACTTATCCCTGTATTTGCAATTATTATTATAAATGGCTTTTCTAGAATGTTCATATCTCATCAAAGGGAGTCTGTCAGTACAACCCATCCCCCATATAGATTCAGAAATATAGATTTAGGTGACCCTACCCTAACAAGGTTTTCCCCTTGCGATTTGTTGCCTGTGTTGCAAAGACATCACTGTTTTTTGTCAATATGCAATTCAGCACTTTAGACCAACAAGAGCATTGTCAATGAGTTAAAGAAGACCTTTCATATCCTTAGGCACATGCGGTTTTATATACCGCTAAAAAGCCGACAGTGCACTGAACTCATTACACTGTCGGCTTCCCCATTATGTGCCCTGAGGCTAGACATATTGTTGCCATTACCGATGTCTGCCCACTGTCAGAAGGACGTTCCCGGCAGTGTAGCTAGGCTGTGCGGAACGCTCTCCCTGACAGTATTCGTCCATAGCCCTGTACTGTCAGAGGGGGCGTTCCTTACTGCCCAGGAATGATGCTAAGCTGTGAAGAACTCCCCCAGTACTAATCTATGGATGAGTATAGTCAGGGGGAGGGAAGGGGCGCATTCTTCAAAGCTTAGCGTCATTGCCGGGCAATAAGGAACACCCCCTCTGACAGTGGGCAGAGATCGGTAACGGCACATATCTCCAACCCCGGGGCACATAACGGAAAAGGCGACAGTACGCTGAATTTAGCGCACTGTTGGTTTTCTAGTGGTATATAAAACTGGACATGAAAGGTCCTCTTTAAGCAGCCATGTCCCAATTCTTCAATGAGGTCATTTGCATATGGACAAAAACTGCAACATCTCCAGTAATGGAGGCAACGATTCACAAGGCGGAAAACACTGATTGACTGAGGTCCATCAGTCTTAAACATTTACATATGTTGCACCAAAGGCCACAAGCAGCACATATGATCGTTGCGTCTGCACCACAATCCGTGTAACCATTTTACTAAAATCACAAAAGCTCTTGTTATAAATAAGGAGGTGCATGCGGGACAAGCAACTAAATGGTTAAAAGCAGCTGACGACCGGCAAGTGTGTCTTGGAAAAGTCACCCAATTTGAGGTGGTTTTTGTAGCAATGGTTCTCAATCATTTCCCTATCCAGTTTGTCTTTAGTCTATGATATTTGGCCTTACTACTTGATCCCATAAGAATTCATGAACATTACATCCTCCTCCCATCCTGTATTAGCGAGTCAGGTCACTTTAAGACACAGCTCTGCTAAGCAGAATCTCTTATACTTTTACTCAGATCACGGAAAACCCTGGAAGAATCTGTGAAAGTATCGCCAAGCACTGGGAGGGTTTCTACATTGTCTGCCAAAAAATAAACCAAGAATAAACATGCAAATCTGCTCCCAAGACTAACATTTCTATCCGTACTTTCTACAAATCGCTGCTTAAAGCCATAAAGTGGAAGAGTGCAGGGCTTTAATTAAATAATAAGATGGGAAACATATTGTGCCATCTAAATATTTTAACAAATTTGTAGAAAAATATAATCCTTAAATTTAGAAAAAGAAAATCCCAAATGAATTTAGCCCATCAAAAAAAAATTGTAGAGATCCATTATCTCCATTTGTACTATGTGGTGTTCTGGATAGTTATGGAATGTTTAAGGTTTTATAGACAGACAATGGAGTCCACTTACAACTACCAATTATTTATAACCTATAAACACATTTGCTTAGGGTTCAGCGATCGTGTTCGGAAGAGATCGGATTCCGATTGGCTATAGAGAAAATTTCACGATCGCGATTGGAATTCCGAACACAATCTTTTTAGTCGAGATCGGTGATTATTTCCCACAATGCTTTGCTGCTGGCCAAGCGTTGTGGGAAAAGTTAACAATGTTAGCCTTCACACTGAGTATACGCTCCGCTCATTCTGAGCGGAGTGTATACTCAGTGTGAAGGCTCGCTGCGGTTCCATAGGAATGAATGGAAGCTAATGGGAGACTAGCTAACATCTCTAGTAGCTACTTACCGGCAGAGATGGCTGGTCCGGTGCCCGGTGTTCTCGGTCTTCTTCACCTCGCTATCCCCGCCTCCCAGGTTAGTGTTAAAGAGCTAGGAAGAAGGTGGGGCTTGTGGCTTAGGAGAGTGTGGGCGGGGAGACGTGACGTCTCCCCACCCAGTACCCGCCCACACACTCCTAACTTTGGAGGCAGAGGGCAGCGAGGCGAAGAAGAACGAGAACACCGGGCACCGGACCAACCATCTCTGCAGGTAAATGGACACCAGGGGGGACTAAGTAAATTAAAAAAAAAAAAAAATCACTACACAGCGTGGATTCTAACAATTAAAACGTTCAATTGTTAGAGATTCCATGCTGTATAGTGAATAGGATCGTTTTTAAAATCCGATCTCCGATTAGTAAAAAAAATCCCATTGACTTGCATTGGGATCGAGATCAGGCTCGAATGAAAAATGAGTGGAAATCGGATTTCAAAATCGATCCTGAAAAGTCAAGATCAGCTCATTACCAAATGTTTTAGAAAACATCTGCTCTAGGGGATTAAAAAGTCTATAACAAATGCTAACCTAGGGAATCCTCCTTAACTTGTCACCTACTCACAGGATACATAAGTGCCTTATTGGTGGGAGTCCAGGGGTCTGGAGCATAAGAGCAGTAGACCCTCGTTTGAATGAAGCAGCGGTCAACTATGTGCATTGCAAATCCAGCATATGGGGCTATCAAAAGTTGGCTCAAACACATGCGTGTCCTGCACTCCGTTTGCATGATTGTCGGGGGTCCCAACAGTCTGACTACTATAGATCAAGCATTTATAACTTGTATTAATATGGATAGGTGATAAGTTGCCATCTTGGGCAAACTTTCTTTATCTGTTTGAAACCCCCCCCCCATTAATATTTAGTCAAGTTTTAGGAAACTATAGAAATAGGGGTTACTCAAGTTTTTGGTGAATAACTATTTCATATATACAGTTTGGCTTAAAGGGAGTCGATCACTGCTCCCATAGTGCTGTTGATGCAGTTAGCAGAAAAAAAAATACCTAAACCTTTCTTATTTTTCAGAGGCCCAGGGATGCGGAGGAAAAAAAGCACTTTTATTCTTTAATCAAATCAGGAGCTCAAGGGGAGTTTTCTTCAGGCTCTGAGCACTGCTGCATCATCACTAAACACACCCACCCCGCATTCAGCTCCTTCCCCTGGGCAGTGCAAGGATCTACTGACACTGGGAGAAATGACAATGTGCAGTGGGAGGAGCTGAATGCAGGATGGGCATGTTTAGTGCAGCAGTGCTCAGTAATAGAAGAAAACTCCCCCTGGGCTCCAAGAGCCATATTTGAATAATGAATAAGTGTCCGTTTTCTATGCATTTATTAGGCTCTGAAACATAAGTATGTTTGTTTTTTGTCTTTTAAAATTCTGCTAACACCATCCACAGCACTAGGGGAGCGGTTTAAAGTAAATGGGGCCAGTAAAAGACTCTCTAAGTGTCTGTTCATATGGCAAACTTCTGCCTTAGATTTCTCTTTATTTTCTGGCCCTCTGGCTTTCACTAGCTGCTCAGCCCCAGGTTTATGGTCCCACAGTCTCTGGAGCTGATCAGCTGTGGAATCATTGGTAAAATTCGCTTATTTTTTCAGTGTCCTGCTTCGATCTCTGCTTCCCAATGTCAAACCTAGGGTGGAATTTGGTGGAGATTTTGGCACCTTGGGGTGCTCCTCAAACATATGATGGCTTACTAGACCCAACCCACAGTCAAGGGTGGCTGTTTCTAACTTCAGATTAAGCTGTTCAACCCAAATCTGAAAAATCTCAAAACTTTATTTTCCACTAAGCAGGGAAGCATGCCGAGGATCATTAAGTTCCTTAAAGAGACATGCAACAAGGCCACAACATGCCGCATGATTGATATGGAGCTACATAAGTTACTTTACCCCCAAACCCGTCCTGCAGCAGGCAGTGTCATGGTGCACATGTTGCATGTATCAGTGTGCAGTCTGTAGAAATCTCCTATGTGTATAGACTCACTATAATTAAAATGCTACAGGTTGGTCTTTACATTTAACAGGAAGCCTTTATGGGCTCAGCAGGATAATAAATGTTCAGAATTCAATGCTCAGTCACGGGTAGTTTAATATAATACCGCCAGATACTAGAAGCTGTATGCGCCCCATGTACATGCTACCGATAATTTGCAAAAAGCCTGGCTGGCGTGTAAAGAGAAAAAAAAAAAAAGTTTCAAAGACACACAAACAAAAAACTGTACCTTTGTGATGTAGAATTTTTTTAACCCATCCAAAAATGAAGTAAAAATTGAGGCCACCTGAGGTTTAAGAGCATGCCCTGTAAAATAAAAATACATACATGCACAAATAAATCAAACGGAAATGAGTAAGCGGCTGTGATGAACGTTCAATGAGATTCAAGCTCAATTGTGTCATTTTTTTGGGGGGGGAGAATACAGAGGTAAATGCCATTTCATTGTCAGGCTGGGATGTCATGTGCTGCACTCAAGTAGGTGCCTGGCCAGGCCGACAATGAAAGGGTTAATGTAAAAGCGGCTTCTTGCTATAGCCATGCCAACTAAGACCTCGAATGCTCATGGTGGGAAACGAAAACCAGACGTTCATACAACATAAAATATCCTATGGCTACTGCATAAAGCTGTAGGAGTCATGTAAACACCGATAAAACAGGATTTGGCAGCAGATCCTTGTGCTTGTCTTTAGACATTAGGTAAAATCGAAAGCGGCGGAGAGAGGGTGATGTATACGTCTTATTAACTACACAACAGGCTTAGGTATATTTAGAAAGGCTATAAAGGTCGCAGCATACTGTACATGGTTCGATCAACCTAAATCTGAACAGTGGAAATGTGGCGTACAGTATACAGTCAGTGACAAAAAAATAATACACCTAGTTAGAAATGTAGGGGTGCTTAGAAACTCAGAATGCAGCTGGATATGTCAATTATTACAGGTCTTGCCACTATAGGACATAAAAATGTCCATAGGCTCTCAAATGCTACTTTTGGGTAGTGTACCTCTTGCTGATTTTTAGAAATGCCTCTATGATGCATGTGAAGACATTTTTCCCAATTCACAGACTTTACGAGGGGAGAGCATGACTGGATTGAGAGACACAGGATAGTCATTTCAAAGTTGCCCCACACCTGAAATGGGGCAATCGGCATGAGCCTCATGGGGTTTTTTTTTGCCTTCCCCTGGATCAACACTGTACGGGATTGTAGGGTTATAGGTTGGACTTGGTTGGACTGATGTCTTCATCCAACCTCATCTACTATGTAACTATGTCCAGTTGGCAGAAGTGGTTACATGAGGGCAGGTACACACACAGTGAACAGGCCTAGAGAGACCACCCGTATAGAGGATCATATTTTGTTTGCAAGCACCAGCAGCTCCCACAGTTTCCATGCCCCCCATCCAGATAAAAGTGTCACCTTCACTGCGCACCCATCTCCAGGTGCTTAGCAGAAAGAAATTTGGTATTATTACATCAATTATGTTTCTTAATGACATTCAGCCATCGTTGCCTTGGTTTGCATTGGTGTTGTGAATGTGACACCTGGACTGCTAATGTATTGTCTTCAATGATGAATCCAGGTTCTGTTAGTGATCCATTGACAGGTTCAAATATAGAGACCTCAAGGTCACTGCTTCAAAGCTTTTGCTGGGGAGCGACAAATTTCCCCAACTTCTGGTATGATGATCTGGGAAGCCATCACATACAAGTAGTCAAAGGACATGAACAGCTTAGAGATATCTGCAGGACATCCTGTGGCCACCTGTTGCTACTCATGGTAGAGATTCAGATCTGTTCAGCAGGATAATGCTCGCCCCCAACCAGCACAGGTTTCCTACGAATTTCTCCGCCAGGTTTCAATATTTGCTTGACCTGCCCAGTCACCAGATTTATCAACAATCGAACATTTTTCGGACCAGATGGGATGCCAGCTTGGGTAACCTATGAGCGAGCAGGACCTACAGACCTAGCTTTGATATTTGTGGACAAATGTGCTGCAGGATACCACAGCCTGTAAACCTTCATGCCCAGCCAGATCTCATTTTGTATCCAGGAAAAGTTGGCCCAAAGGGTTATAGAGCCTCATTGCAACTGTACAGTTTTCCCCAATAAACTCATCCTTGCACTGTAATATTACAATCACATGAAAGTGTGTGTGTGTGTGTGTGTGTGTGTGTGTGTGTGTGTGATTTATCACATTCACACATGAAAAGTTTCATTCTAACAACTCACCGCTCCATTCACCTCTATGGAATAGACTAGGATACAGCTTAGTACAATGCTCAGTCAGGGCGGTGGTCACAATTACATACTACTGCTCCATTCACGCAGGGTCTAATGTTTTAGTGAATGTGAGACGTACCAGGAGTCAGCCATTGTCCTCTATCCGGAGTATAAGTTTTCTTATTGGAAAATAACCTTCAATGGCCTCAAGTCTTTTCCTGACGTACCTTGGATGTGTCCCAATCTTTATATACTCCTTGTACTGAAGCCTTATATAGGTTTGAGCATCATTTTAGAGAACCGTTTAGTACCACTTTCCAATGCTGGACAGTTGAAAGGCAGTGTCCCCTGGCCCCTAGTTATACCCCTGCTTCAGGGAGATCTGGCGCTCTATGACCAATGATATCATTCGGAAAGTTTTGTAGCTTTTTTGGGTTGTGTTAAAATAGTTTTTGAGCAGGACAATGACAAACATTTGCAATGCGCCTTTCACTAATAGCGGAGGGAGCATTGTAGAATATGGAAGATAGTGGCTGCCATACAGACACTCATCCCCAATACCCACAAGAGTCAGCTGTTTGTATGGGAAGCCAATTTACCCATCAGTATATATTTTGGCATGTGGGCGAAAACCAATGCAAACAAGGAGAGAACATACAAAGTCCATGCAGATGTTTCCCTTGGTGGGATTCGAACCGAGGACCCCAGCGCTGCAAGGATATACTGCTAACCAGTGCTCATTGTGGGGCTTCTTCACTGGACAACCCTTGGCAGAGTCTTATTTCAGCACAGTGGGTCAGTGCAGCTCTAACAAAAGCTTTCTATCTCGATACACATGACAATGCTAACAGTCCTGCCATACGGAGAGCATTTCTGCTGACACGTCGGTGCTCTCCTACATATTACATGCTTTATTTCCCTGAAGTCCATTTGCCTCCTCAATCACA